>NC_038244.2:36958253-37003883 GCF_000004515.6 Glycine max
AGGGAATTGTTTTCAATCTTTGAGGCATTTCTATTGTGGACTCACTTTCATTGACTGGTCCATAATGAGCATTGTCCTCCATTAACTCACATTGTTATTAGCATTAAAAACTATAGTATTAAAAATAAAAAAATAATCAAAATATAGTTGGTTTAGTTTTGATTGGATCGAGTTTGGAAAGTGTAAATTCAATACCTAAACCAATCAAGAGAAGGTTGGGCCAGAGATGCAAGAGAAGGTCCTAGGGTTCTCATCAGCCTTAGGGTAGATTTTGGGCCCATGGGCTAAGTATGAGCCCACTTATCTTTGTACATATTAGATTACAGTTTCATTATTTTTGGGCCTTGTATTTAGGGCTCCATAATTTTAGTAGGGTACCCTAGAAATGTAGGATTTTACAGCCCTTGTATTTTAGGGCACCTATACTAGTTTTTGAATTAGGGGTAGTTTTGTAATTTTACGTGCATTAAGTGAATATTTGATGTGTGTATTGGGAAATAAATTTAATAGAATTGGGAGAAGCCCAATCCAATTAAATTTTGGAGGGGGAGGTGAGCATTTGCTTGCTACACCCCATTGTCACATCATATAGTCATACTTTGTGCATGTCCTTCATGCTTCACATGCCTCATGATACCTAAGCACACTTAGTGGAGAATCTTGAACTTGATCTTCGATTAGTGGGCTGAACCATAGCTAAAATTCACTAATCATAATTATTGAAATTTTGGCTCCACAATTTGACTCCACAAATTCAAGTGAAATTTGAATAGAAATTCAAATTTCCCTCCAATTTTGTGTGACACTTAGTTTATAAATAGAAGCCATGTATGTGCATTTTTTCAACTTTGATCATTTGAGAATTACACTTCAAAGTTCAGACCTCATTTGAGGCATAAAATTTTTTTCTCTTTCTCTCCCTTTCCCTCCACTCATCTTTTCCTACCTTCAAGCTCTTATCCATGGCTTCCTATGGTGGTGAACTTCTTCTTGACTCATCTTCAAGAAGCAAAGGATTCCATTGATGAAGAAGATTCAAGGCCTACAAGCTCCACATGGAGCTACGTCAAAAGAGGACATTTAATAGATACAAGGAACAAAGAATACCTAAACCCATATACATATACAATAAAAAGATTATGACATTGTTTTTGTAGACATCGTATAATTGGAAAACCATTCAAAAGAACAAAAAGATAAACCCTACATATGACATGTTAACCATGAGCATGATTTAAATTTTATGATGTTTATTACATAATTCCTTACCATTGATGATAATGTTATTTTTGTTATAAGCCACACAAACCATGATAACACCATATTATATTTCTTTGACAAAAGATTCAACATAGGCTCAAGCAAAACCAACAACAAGAAGATTAGCAATTAGAAAGACTCCTCTTAAGGTAGTGTATCAATTCATCAATATACCTTTCTTGCCTGTCAACATTGACAAATAAATCCTTTACCTCTTTAATTTTTTCCCTTTAGATCCTTTCTTCATCCTCATCCATAACCAGCCTTATTGAGTCTATGACCGCATCACTCGTGAGAGATCCATCTAGTTCATCCCTAGGAATCAAATACCTCATCTTCTTCTCTTCCAACAGTTTTGTGTTCAATCCTTGGTCTTCAAGAAACATAAATAGAAATACAGGTTTCTCATTTTGAACAGCCTCCACCATAGAGGTCCAACGAAAGTGAGTAAAAAACCCACCAATTTCCACGTGGCTTAATATCTCTAATTGTGGTGCCCAACCAATGCACACTATTCCACACCCTTTAGTTCACTCCTCAAACTTTTCTGGTAATTGTAACACATCTTTATCCCATGGTCCACGTCGAACCCTTAGTACCAAAAAAATGGAAGTTTTGATTTCTCGAAACCTAGAGCTATTTCTGTGACTTAATCTTGACTTTGTTTCGCTTTGCTTCCAAACACCACATACAACACACTGCGACATTCTTGATTGTCTAACCATTCCTTCATCCACTACCATGTCGCATTATCCTTGTCGCCCTCAAACCTAGTGATGACCAACGGACCCACCGAGAGAACCGATTTATGGTAAATGTTCTCCAACACTTCAATGGTTTGCTAATGTAATTAGGCCTTCTAGTTTTTCTAATGTAAGAGGCCTAGCACACTAACAATCGTATCCTTCACCTCACCACTAAGTTGCTCAAAACCTTGTTGGACCCCCGTACATGCTACCACCTCAAATTCTTCAAGTGTTAATTATGTTCTTCTATCACAAAGGGCCTTGTCTTGATCTTTTGGTTGGAGATTACCATTTTTATGTAGACCAACACAAGCCTAATCCATTTTTGATAGGTATTGCTTTCCACGTCCATGTAAATTCCGAGTCCCTCACCACAAACTCCAATCCATCAACGTTAGGAGTCGGCTTACTCTCCCCCTCTTCTAAGGTTTTTGCTTTTGCATTTAATGTATTTGCACCTTCTTCCTCATCACCGTATTATTATTAGTCACTACTAGAAAATATAATTTCTAAGTAGGTTATGAAGAAAGTCAACACTTTGAAGCCACTGTCGTGTAAAGTCATTACTTTTCACGATAGTTTTTAAATCATCTTAGAAATCCACTTTCTAAGACGGTTTTTAACAAAACCATCTTAGAAAACATGTTTTTTTTTCCATTCAATGCACTCAAATCATAACCAACAAAAAATGCATACTACCATTTCATTTGGATTATTAACTCAATTAATTATTATAAATTAATACTTTTAAATATAATATTCATATAGTAATTATAATAAACAAAACTAGGTTGGTTTGTAGACTAACCGAAAGATAACATTGTTTTTTACACTTAATGTGTAAAGAAATTATAAACTCATCACAAAAAGTAAATAGTTATAAACTAAAAGTATATATACTAAAAAATAGCAATAATAATAATATATGAATGGTAAGACTCCACCAAGTGGCTCCACGTATGAAGGGGTGAAGTTGAAGACCTTAAGTAATTTGGTATAGACAACTCTTCCCAAGGACACGTATTTATGAGCATAATAGCATGAATAAATATCAATATTAATATATGAATGATAAGACTCCACCAAGTGGCTCCATGAAACGCCGTTAAGATTTATGTAACAGTCCTTGTAATTCTGCTTAAGTGATCTTATTTTTAAATTGATATGATAAACAATTTACTTTTAAAAAATGTTCTATCATATTATTGATATATTTTCCATTAGCACAACTAGAATTTCTAGGCACAAAACAATCTATGATCTATCAAAACAGAAGTGAGCAAACTGTCAGCATGTTTGACCAATAGCGGCTTAAACATATGGTATAAATATTGTGTATAAAGAGTAATGCATAATGTAACAGCAATGCCTTTTGATTTTTTATTTAAATAAAAAATAAATAAAATTAAAAATTAGATCATCAGTTCCCTCGCTATATAAAAAAACTTTTAACCAAGAACAATTTTTACAAAACATTTTTTGTTCTCTTTTTCTTTGACACACATGAACCCTAAAAGAGCAATCGAAGGATGAGCTCTAGAGAGCACCAAAAATGTCACCATTCCTAACAGAGAACATTTGAACAACTACATCGAGGTAAGAGATGAGTTACTCATGCTTGGGGATTAGGAACATGTGTCGGGATCCTTAAAAGACCAATTTTGGGTTGTTTTATGAAATTTAATTTTGTTTATATGCTTTTAATCGTGATTTGACTATGATTGATGGACCAACTGATGTTTCGATGCAAAATGACGTGAGTTATGTTTAAGTAAGTTTTATTTTGTTTATATGATATTTATACCTACATGTTATCTTGTTTCTCTCCATTAGTTAGGAATGTGATAACTCACTCCCTGTGTGCTGTTTGAGTTTGGATCCTGTGATGATCTTGAACTTTGTGTTCGGGGGAGCAAATGACTAGGTGAATTGCTTCAAGGAACCTTATGCTGAAGGTCGTCGGGATACAATGCTCTGATAGGATGTGACATTGGGGCATAAGTTTTTATATTAATTGTATGATGTTTGTCTATTTTATTTTACCTCACTAATTTTACAAAATATTTTTGTAATTTTTGACGGCCTTATTTTGAGCCGAATATGTTTCTAATAAGTTTTAATTGATAATAATGAAGTGAATATGAACCTTTTACCCACGTGAATTTATTTACCGATATTTTTATATATTTTATTTATTTATATATATATGTCGGGGTAGAGGGTGTCACATATTTTGTATAAAAAATGCAAATTTTGATGTGATTGTAAAGCAATTGAGTTTTGCAATGTTAATTTTTTTACTAAAAGTGATACTGAGAAACATTAAGCAGAAAATAGAAGTAACCTTGGTATTTATTTATGTTTGGAAGACACATTGATCTCCCCTGTGCAATTAGTGTTAGACCATATCCTTGTAGGCTTGAAAATACTGAAAGTTAATGGCTCTTATATGGAACTTCTTTTCAGAAGAAATAATTCTTATTTTATGTTCTATGATGCATGTTTTTCTTTTCTATTTTGCTAGCTTAAAAGGAAGTACAAAAATGGTGTTCTTTCATTCATTCATTCACTCATAATATTTGCCTTTGCACAACTTTTTTAAGTAGTTTGAAGAATACAAAATGTTATGCAAGTAGTCACAAACAATAGAAGTAATTATGTATTGACTAATAAATTTCATTATTTGTTAAATTTGTACTATAGCCAAGAAAAGTGTTTATACAATGATAAATTTTTTTAGAAATTAGCAAAGATATACTTGCTTAGAATAAAACTAGATAAAACTAATCATCATTATCAAGATACAAGAGCCATTATTCAGTAATCTGGAACATTAGCTAGAAATATTACTGCATATAGTGATGTTTAATTTAGTTTACTGCATATAGTTTACTGCCATGTTGATTTTACAAAGAGAGGAGCTTAATTCAGATTTTTTCATTGATTGATTTTCATTATAATTTAAAAAAATAAAAAATGGAGCTTAATTCTAGTGTATAATTAAAAAATCTACTTGTTTATCATTCTACTTTCAGCATTTATCATACAACTTGTTTGGGAAAAACATTTTATGATATTAGTGTTTTTTTTCTTTCCAGGAAAGTAATGGAAGATATTAGTTTTTCACCCGAAGGAATTTACCCTATTCCATCACCAATTAATGAGCCTCCTCCACCTTCACCAATTGATCAAACTCCTTCACCTATTCAAGTTGATCTTGCACCTTCTCCTTCACCTATTAATGTTGATCATACTCCTTCACCTCATGAAGATGAAGTTAATAATGCGGAGGCGCAAGGAGAAATATGTAGGCTGAAAAGTAAGATTTGGCAGCATTTTAAAAAAATTAAAGTCAATGGTTTGGATAAGGCTGAATGCAAGTATTGTAAGAAACTTTTTGGTGGAAAATCAAAAAATGGAACCAAGCATTTGTGGCAGCATAATGAGATTTGTGTTTAGTACAAGATTTTTATGAGAGGGATGAAGGGCCAAACATTTCTTACACCTAAGGTCGTGGAAGGAAAGCAAGAGTTGGGTATGGGAACTTATGATGCAAAATGTGCAAGGGAAGAGCTAGAAAAAGAAATTATTATGCATGAGTATCCACTATCAATTATGGATCACCTAGGTTTTAGGAGATACTCTACTGCCCTCCAACCTGTGTTTCAGGTTCGCTAACAAAAACCATTTTTCAAGTACGCAAAAAATATATTATAGATACATTTATTGATTTATAACTATTAATAAATGTAATTATTTCCTTTGATGAATGTATTTTTTATTTTTAAATTATCCTTTAATATATATAACTATTTTTATTTCTTTCATGAACTTTTCATATGTTATATGTAACTACTACCATTTTTCCAAAAAAAATAACTGTTATCACTATTTTCTTTAACTATTTTTAATAAAGATAAAGACATGAAGTGTCTCTTTTTCAGCTGGTATATTATAAAATAAAATAGTGATATTTTTTAGGTTCCTACTAGAAACACAATTAAGAAGGAGATAATGAAAATCTATGAGAATGAACGAGCTACAACTTTGAAGTTGTTGGATAGTCTTGATGGAAGAGTGGCCATTACATCAGACATGTGGACTTCAACGAGTCAGAAGAGGGGGTATATGGCTATTACAGCTCATTACGTTGATGGTTGTTGGAACTTACAAAGTCAGATTTTGAGGTAATAAAATGATTTGAACTTTTTATATTATTAGGCCTTTTATTTTATAAAATGATTGAATATGATTATATTCTATCTCTTTTTTTGGTTGTTTTTATATTATATGTCTATTTTTATGTTAGGTTCATTTATGTTCTTGCTCCTCATACAAGTGATAGACTTTGCAATGTGTTGACTGACTGTTTGATGGATTGGAATATTGACACAAAACTGTCAACTATCACCCTAGATAATTGTACCACAAATGATGCTATGATTAATAAAATTAAGGATAAATTGCACTTAGGTAGTTTTCTTAGGGATGGGTCTTTACTTCACATGCGTTGTTGTGCTCACATCATTAATTTGATAGTAAAAGATGGGTTGGAAGTGGTGAAAGAAGGTGTAGAAAATATTTGGGATAGTATGGCATATTGGACAGCAACACCTAAGAGGAAGGAAAAATTTGAGGAAATGGCTAAACAGTTGAGAATCCCTTACACTAAGAATTTGGCATTAGACTATCCAACTAGATGGAACTCAACTTATAAAATTCTTGAAATTGCCATACGATATGAGGATGTATTTTGTCAATTAAAGTAGCGAGAGTCTCAATATACTTGTTTGCCAAGTACTTTACAATGGCAATTTGCAAAGGATGTTTGTGGGATATTGAAGTTGTTTAATACTATCACTAAATTATTTTCTTCTACTAAACATCCAACTGCTAAATTGTATTTTCCAAATATATGTGAGATTAAGTTGGCAATCAAACAATGGATTAACTCTCCTAACCCAATGATTCAATAAATGGCAAAAAAATATGATGATCAAATTTGATAAATATTGGGGTGTGATTCATAATGTGATGGGAGTTACCACTATTTTAGATCCTAGGTACAAGATGGAGTTGCTTGAGTATTATTATGAAAAATTGTATGAACATGATTCTTTTACTCAAGTGAGGTGCATTCAACAATTGTGTTATGACTTAGTTTCTTATTACCAAATGAAAATGAACAAAGACTCTTTTGGTAGTAATGTTGGTGATGTTACTAGTAGTGAAGTTGTTGGTAATGCATTATTTGTGTATGATATATTTATTATAAGGGAAAAAAGGGGCTAGAAGTTCTTATGTTAAATCAGAGTTAGACCATTATTTAGAAGAAGAGGGTATACCAAGAGCTGTTGACTTTGATATTTTGATGTGGTGGAAGTTTAATGGTGTTAAGTATCCAACACTTCAAGCAATTGCTAATGATATATTAGCTATTCCGGTATCTATCGTAGCTTCAGAATCCACATTTAGCAATGGTGGTCAAATATTAAGCCCACATCATAGTCGACTTCAATGGTCTACTTTAGGGGCTTTAATGTGCACTAGAAGTTGGTTGTGGAGTGCTGAAAATACTGGTAAAGTTTTATTCGTATATGTTGTTAAATTGATATTTGTGTTTATTCAGGAACTAATACTTGTAATGTATTTTTATAGGTTCTATGAACTATAAAGTTGTTGCTAAATGTGCTACTGTAATGAATGAAATGGTTTCAGATGAAGGTAAATAATGTTCTAAATTTCATTTTTTGTTATTATATAATATAAGCTTTTGTTCTAATTTTTATTTCTTTTATGCAGGTGAAATGATGGGTGCTGGTGTCACTAATTTGGAGGAATGATTAACATTTATTTGTTGAACAATTTAAGTTGTTTCTTTTTTTATTATGTAATTTGAAAGAATGAAACATGTTTAAGTTGCTGATTTAACATTCCATTTTTCGTATATAAATTTTTTTAGTTAAAAAAAATAATGAATGAAAATGATGAGGTTTTTAATAATTAAATAAATAAGCAGAAATAAATTTATTAATTAAAATAATGGTTTGAAAGAAAATAAAAAGAGTATTTTATTTATTCATTTGATAGGGAAGAAAATAGAGTTTCTTTTTATAAAATAATAAAAATAAATAAATAAAGTTAATAATAGGTTGTGAGTATCATAGCTATAAATAGAGACATCTTAGGTCAATTTTTGACGATACTTCCTATGCCTGCTCTTTCTTTCAATTTCGTTTTCCCTTCTCCACCTCTAAAAACCCTATCTTTTTCCGCATACCACCAAACCTGTCTCAGAAAAAGGGCGATCTCGGACTCATTCACCGTTGGATCGTCATGAAATTTGAGCACCAGGTTCAAAACGCATTTTTGAACATTCTCACCATTGGGAATTATGAATACATGTCTGACATGAGAGAAATACCCTTTGCATCGTAGCTTTTTCTTTTTCCACAGAAACCCAAAACCATCTCAGTAAAAATACGATCCTGGATTCGTTAACCGTTGGATTGTCGTGAAATTTTGATATGAGGATTGTGATTCATTTATGAGCATATTCACTGTTGAGATTTGCAAAATAAGGTCTATTGAGGGAGAAATACTCATCACACATAGATAGTGGAATGGAGGCTTCAATCCCTTCTCCATCTCTCTAACGTTTGGGAACCCTATCAGAGCAGTCAGAGGAAAAACTGGAGGAATTTCAGGAAACCTCTAGAGATGCCGCTATTGTTGTCACAATACACATGTGTACGGATCCTTGGAGGATTAAATTGGGTTTATTTTGGGATGTTTATTAAATTGTAATTTTTCCTTTATGATTATAAATACAATATTGATGTCCTGATGCAAATTGGTTGATAAAATAGGGTACTCTTGGTGTTTTCATTTTTTTATACTCTTGTGAGTAGGTGATAAATTGAACCTGTGATGAATGGTGAAATACATGTGTATTGAGATGTGTGTATTGAGTTGTGAGTTATGAACTGTGCAATAATACAATTGTAAGACCCTTTAAGGGCGACAAGTTTTTGCGTGACGAGTATTGTGATGAGATCCACTGTACGGACCCGACGAGTTTAATCACAAGTGTGATGAGATAAAATTATTTTGAAAACAATTGAAAAGTCGTGTGTATTGCATAGTTCATAGGTAAAGTGTATATGATTCATGAGGTGTGATAACATGTTAAATTGGGATCACACCATTGTGATTGAGACTGAGTGTATGTGATAAATTGAGTATGTATTGACTTGTAATATATATGTGCATTGAGATGTTGTGTGCATTGAGTTATGTAGTATGAATTATACAATCACATGACTATAAGACCCTTTAAGGGCGATCAGTTAATGCACGACGAGTATTGTGATGGAAACCACTGTGGGGACCTGACAAGTTTAATCACAAGTGCGACGAGATAAAATATTTTTAGAACAATTGAGGTGTCGTGTGTTTTGTACAGTTCATAGATAAAGTCTGTGTGCTAAAATGTTTTCTAGGTTGGGCCTGAATCAGGAGGGAGAGGCCCTAACGAACTCTTCTGAGTGTAGGCCTTAGGGGTAAATATACCCGGTTTGAGTGCTCCTTTAAGCCTATGTTGATCCCATATGGTTGGAGTATTTTCACAAAACAGCGTGACCCTGACTGGTTTCCCTATGATTTTACCTAGTGAGAGTGACCTGACTTGCTAGTGTGTGGTTTGTCTTGTCATGTACTCCTAGGCGCTCAACGAGGTTTTCACTGACATGGTACCACATTGCATATAGGATTAAGTCTTAGTGTATCTGTTGTATAACACGTGTGTATTTATCAATATTGATTGATTTAGTGATATTGTGTTTTGATCATTGAGTACGTGAATGTTGTGAAAACGGACGAGACGTGTGGTGTTGTGCAACAAAGTGGTGAAATGACATGAGCTATGTTTAAGTAAATTTTATTTTGTTTATATGATATTTATACCCACATGTTGTCTTGTTTCTCTCCATTAGTTAGGAATGTGATAACTCACTCCATGTGTGTTGTTTGTGTTTGGATCTTGTGATGATCTCGAACTTTGTGTTCGTGGGAGCAGATGACTAGGTGAATTGCTTTAAGGAACCTTGTGCTGAAAAAAGTCAGGACACAATGCTTTGATAGGATGTGACAATGGGGCACGAGTTTTGTTTAATTACATGATGTTTTGAGCAAAAAAAAATGTTTCTGACAAGTTTATCTGGTAATAATGAAATGAATGTGAGCCTTTTACCCTTTTGAAATGATTTTATTTAAATGTGCTTTAAGAACTTTAAATTAATTATGATTTCTTATTTCTTTTATTATTAGTACATATATGTGTGGGGTAAAGGGCGTGACGGCTGAACAGAATCATATGTTAAACAGAATGAAACATGTTGAAGGACAACCAACATAGTATATTAGTATCTCTTTTTTTGCTAAACATAATCATATGCTACTTTTTGTTGGGACAACATATATTTAGATGGTACTGTATTTTGGGGGGAAATAAATATGCATGTCCTTAATTCCTCATGCAATACCCAAATTTTATGATTTTAATTGAATTGATTGATTTGTTTTAGTAATTTTTTAAATTATGATAATGATCCCATATTTTGAATTTAGCTTTGTTATTGTTTTTTTTTTGCTACGTAATTGCTTTTTAGCCCCATTTTTTTTTCCCATTTTTTCCAAAAAGTTACGATATTTTTTCTTTTTTTTTTAAAATTTTAATCAATTCTAGCGGGGGCAGGGCGGGGTGGGAAATGCATTACCCGTCCCCGTTTCTTCCCGTTGCCATGCCTAGAAGTGTTGTAATTTGTTGATATATTTTTCTTGTCTAACAGTACTCAGACATAAATCCTTCACCTTTTTAACCTTTTCCCTGTAAATCCTTCCTTCTTCCTCAACCATAACCAACCTTATTAAGTTAGCGACCGCATCACTCGTGAATGATCCATCTCGTTCGTCCTTAGGAATTGAATACCCCATCTTCTTCACTTCCAACACCCTTGAGTTCAATCCGTGGTCTGCAAGAAACATTAACAACACTAGAGGTTTTTCATTCTAAACAACCTCCACCACAGAGGTCCAACCAGAGTGAGTCAAAACCCCACCAACTGCCTTGTGGCTCAATACCTTCAACTATGGTGCCCAACCGGGGCTTACTATTCCACACCATTTGGTTTGCTCTTTGAACCTTTATGGTAATTGTAACATATATGGGTCCCATGGCCCACGTTGAACCCTTAGTAGACAAAAAAATGAATATTCGATTCCTCCAAACCTAGAGTTATTTGTGTCACTTCAACTTGACTTGGTTTTGCTTAGTTTCCAAACGACACGTACACCACACTTTTACATTGGTTTTTGTCCAACTAATTATTCATCCACTGCCATGTGGTGTTATCCTCGTCTCCCTCGAATTCTCTATTGATGAGTTGACCCACGGGGATAACCAATTTCCGGTAAATGTTCTCTAGCACTTCAAACCACTTTGGTTTGAACTCTGTACACCTTTTAATCCCTACAATATCACAGTTCTAGATCACTACACCAAAATGGTACATGTCAAAAATGCTTAAGTCATTATCAGAGACAACATCAAAGTTTCTCTTCATCTTAAAGTGTCAATATGCCACAATTGTCGAAAAAGAGATCCACAACGGAGGAACTATGAATCTTTGATTTTTGCTCAGGCGGGATCATCACCCATGAGAACTGAAGGGGGTCTGATGAAGCCCATACATGGTGAAGTACAGATGTTGTAAAAGGAACTCATTATACCAATTTTAGAAGCCAAAGTACCTACCCAGAAGAGAATTAGGTCATAGAAATGCCAATCAACTTTGGAAGATTTGAGAAAACAGGTCAAGGGTTCTTCCAAATCATCGTAGGCTTTTTTGAGATACTGAACGACATCATAAGGGACATCAATGGTGGCTTCAACGTTTTCTAGAAGATTGTCCACTTTGGGCAGTGCAAGCTTCACAAATTTGATGAATGAAGCCAAGTTTGGGGACAATTTGGGAAGACACTCTATGTTTCTTGGGGTGGACACGAAACTAATATGATGACCCTTTTGAGCAATGAGCTTAGCAAGTTCAAGGCTTGGGATTAAGTGTCCGAAGGCTAGCCATGGAAACATTACTAGGTTTGACAAAATTTTTGTTTTATTAAGAACGCAATGCAAAAAAATTATTATGGACCAAAAAAAGTTTAAGTCTTTATTTAACTAGCAAACATTATATTTTGTTTATTGAATATATTAAATTTAAGAAATATTATATTTAATAAGAGTATTAAATTTAATTATATATTATATTTAACAAATATATTAAATAATAGCATTTAATGTTTATATAAATACTACATTGATAGCATTAAATATATACATTACTAAACTTGCTCAAATCCGGTTTACTTTATGTGTGTGTTGTATTCATGATGATATAAAATCTTTTCTTGAATCTTTTATGGGCTTTGTGTACGTGGCCCAATAGAAATAATTTATCTTCTTTTATCTCATCCTAAACCTAAAGTATTTGGGAAACATTAATAGCATTAAATATGTACATTTTAAACTTGCTCAAATCTTGTTCACTTTATGTGTGTGTGTGTGTTGTATTCATGATGATATAAAGTCTTTTGTTTGAATCTTAGGTGGGCCTTGTGTTCATGGCCCAATAGGAATAATATATTTCTTTTTATCTCATCCTAAACCTAAAGTGTTTGGGAAAGGTGTGTTGTCGCCTAGGGTCATCATACGAAGCGTTGTTGAATTTGTGAGGGCGAATCAAAGGAGCATCACTTCGAAATTACTACATTTTCATCATTCAAGGTAAGGCGTAATGGAAATTGTTTTTCATAGGTGTGTCATCAGCCATGGGTAGAAGGGTTGACCTTAAACCCTAATAGGATTGATGTGTCAATTTTTTTTCTTCAAATTGGATGGATTATGTGCACCCTGGGCACAAATTTAATATTTACTTTATGTATCTTGAGTGATTGATTGATGGCATACTTTTCCCCCTTTGATGTTCTTAAAGAATTAAGGATTTAGAGATAATTGTTTGATTCGTAAATTGTTGTTGAGATTGTTTTTGTTACTTTCAAAAACTAAGAACATGTTAGGAATCAAATGTAGAACCATAATTATGTGTTGAGTGTTTGAGAATGAATTGGAGCCCTCGAGAGGCCTAGAAAGGCACAAATTGTGAACTTATGTTCTATAGAATCACATGTCAATGTTGAATATCAATTCAAGTGCTAAGCTTGGAAAAGGCAGAGAGCATGTGAGCTTTTTTACCTCCTAGCACTAAGTGTCACAAACCCCAAATGGCACTAAGATCCAAATATGGGGTTAATCCTTAAACAAGAAGAAAGCAACCCATTCTTTGGCCTCTTGGGATAGCGTGGGGGGTTTATGCGTTCAGTGTAGGAACCCCAGCCTTGTTTTGTGAGATTAATGAATGAATTAACTAACCAATGACTTTGGAAACACCAATATTTGTACTTTCACCTTTGAGCTTACATATGGCAATGGTTTTATACAAATAATATAAAATTTGTTGTGAAAGTATACATACATATATACATACATATTTGATCAATTAGAACTAATACTTGGAGTAAAACAACACTAAGAGGTTGTTTTTTTGTTTATTTTGGAGCATATGATTTTCTTAAAAATCATGTAGTGGTTGTTTCTAAATTGTTGTAAGGGTTGGTATATCATTTATATTTTTTTAATTCATTCTCTTTGTTGATCAATATGTATGTATGTATGAGTCTCTCCTCTACCACACACTATCTTTTCTTAGCAAAATATATTTTCATTTATGATTGAATAATTAGATAGACGAAATCAAATACCGAGAAGTTTCTATTCAATGCAATTCAATGTTTGCTTAGTTTGAGATCAATATTGTGTTAGAACTTTTTTTTTTAATTCACAACATAAATTTTGCTTTCTAAATTCTGTTTACATATATTTATATTAATAAATTTTGATAAAGAATATAAGGAATTTAACTATCTTCTTGTTTGTGTTACATTAATGCAGGAAGAATTGAAAACAAATTTTGATAAGGATGAGTCAATCAAGACCAAATGAGGATGAGCCTATAGATGCAACACCGATATCCTTTTGCGTTTCTTACGACTATGATGTTAATTGTGGTGATGTGGTTGGAAATCCAACAAATTTGGTATAAATTTAATTTTTATTTAAAATTTATTTTGTCAAAATAATTCAATTTTTTCCATCTTAAACTTCTTGTATATATGATCTAATCATATATTTGCCTACTTTATGAAGAAAAAAAAAAGTGTATTTCACATGTCAAATACTCTAACTTTTAATTTATTAGATTGGTTTATAAATATATTTTATCAAATTAAGATGGTTGTTTAACAAATTTGTTTTACTACCTTATAGGGTAACTAATTTATAAATTTTAAACTAAAAATTTAATTGATAATTCTCAAACATATATAAGATCCAGATGTACTTGACCATGCAACAATTGCACATTTGAACATTAAATCCTAAAAGAACACCCATGGTATTTGTACACTTTAAATATTTGTGTTGATTTTCATGAATTTTTTTCAAGATATATGCCTTATATAAACTTGAATTATGTATTCACATCAATTCATAAATTTACATACATTTTTTTTATCAGTAACAAGAAAATACATCTCCTTTAGTAGTGCCAAAAGTATCCATTAATAGCAATGACGATACTTTCGGTTCTAAAAAGACACTACATCATTGTAAATTTAAATTTGTTTTCATTTTTATCTATATGTTTATCTTACATACTTTTGTATTATTAGAATGAAACTCCATCTCTGACACAAAGTTCACGGCCAAAGAAAGGAAGACGTTCCAAACCATTACCTGATGAATGGATGAAAAATTGGGAAGTTGAAAGATTTGATAAGGTACATAATCCAATTTAAAATGAAAAATTCTATGTTTGTTTATTTTCTTCCATCATGAGTTAAGATAATAAAATTGAGTATAAGTAAATTTTCTTCATTAGTTGTTTCATTATGAAAAATTTATTGAGAAAATTACCCAACTTCTTTGTATATATAGCTGGAATTATTGATAAATATTATACATAGTGGATATAGAGATTTTATTTCTTAAAGTTAATAGTTAGTTTTAGCATATAGTTTTTTTTTTCAAACTAGAATGAGTAGATTTTACACAAGATTCTTTAACATAGAAAAAATAAGTATTTATTATTCAATTAATTTATAATATTTTATTACAAATGAAAAATAAGTGATCAAGATTTGTGCTCAAATTAAGCTCTTTAGACTATATTATTATTTCATTCATTACTCTCAATTGTTACGCTACTGTATATATAAGTCATTTACTATATGTTTAACATTAAATTAGCCTTCAATATAATAGTCAATGTATAATAAAAATTAAAATGTTAGTGAAACCACTATAATTTTATGGTAAATAATTATACTTTTATAGACCATTCTAGTATAGAGCATTGACCTATGTCAGGAATACATCAATTGTTAATAAAATATATCATACTTTAAGTGTGGACACATAATGTCTAGTCAGATAATTTAATTTGATAGACAAAGACTACATCAACAAAGGATAACAATTTACATATCTTTTTGTTGATAAATGAAAAAAATAATGGTAAAAAATGATATAACATAAAGTAAAATTTTTTTTGAAGATAACTAATAAATAATGGACACAAGAGTAAATTTTCATGTAGCCATCCAAAAATCTCTTGATCAACATCATATCTATGGAGATCTATTAGTGTCCAAAAGCCAATAATTAATAAAAAATTAATTTTGAAGAAGAAAAAAGAATTAGTATTGATAGAGAATCCAAGTGATACTCAACCAGGAATACAACTCAAGACCAAAGGTTTCATCTATATATGAAAAACAAAAACATAAGAAATTTTAGGAAAATCAGCTTTACAAATAGCATATTACATAAAAATGACATATATGTAGTAGGGTTAATACCTACTACATCAATTAGACATTAAGCAATGTCCATGTTTTACTTGTGGAAACATAATTTGAAGTAGTAAACTTTATAAGATCAATAAGTCTAATGAGATTATCAATATCATTATTCCAAATGAGTAAAAAAATGAAATATTTGATTATATAAGATTTAGTGTCTTGCTTTCATGTCATCAAATAATTTTGTAACCACAATATAATTGTTGTCTTCCATATACCTCAATCATTGCATTGCAATTTACTATTTATTTTTATTCCACAAGTCTCCATCTCTCTAAATTTACCCATAGCCTTTGAGAACATACCAATATTTCCATATACTGTTACTAGTGTACTATTATACTCCTTGTCCAACCTAATAAAGAGGTGTTTCATTTCATCATATACATTTAGCATGTGCATGTCATCAATGTGCTTACCCTTAGAATATCCATCCATCAAAGTACTATAACTCATCAGATTGGGCTAGATCTTAGTAGTCATCCTTACAAGATCCATTTGTGCACCTTTACATGTGATGCACATGTATTATAATTGTACATTCCTTATCAACTAAAAAGTTATTATAGAGTTGTCACCTACTCACTGGGACCCAAACTATTGGTAACCACACCAAAAAATAAAAAATTATTTCAAAGGAAATTTCCACTTTGTCGCCCTACACCGATAATAACATTGTAGGCAATCAAATTAAGTTCAAAGCCAATGTATTTTCATGCTCTCTAATCCTAGCCCTTCAATTAGATTCAAGACACGATGAATCTTCTTTAACCTAACATGGACCCTAATCACGTTGCTTCTCAACTTCCTCTAGAAATTACTGTTAGTGGTCCAACTCACGGAAAAATCCTAGCTCAGTGGCTAGTAGGAGTTCACCAGTATTTGTAATCACCTTAAGAGTGTGTTTGGATAAAAAAATTTAATTGAGAAAAGTAATTTATCATGGAATTTAAATTTTTGTAATCTAAAATTCATTGTTTGGATTTTTTTAATGAAGAATTTAAATTTTTAGAATTTTAAACAACTAAATATGTTGAATTTCAATTTCCTCCTAAAAGGTGAGAAATTAAAATTCTTTTCTTGATATGAGAATCTTCTAAAACGTTCATGTATTTCCTTTATAACCTTCATCCTCTCTTTCACCTGAAAGTTCTCGAAATCCTGTTCTTGAAGAAACACCGTCTGAACTCATGGAACATCAATCAGGTGTGGGTGTAGGGGGACACGAAGAGCTGCACCCACCAGTCTGGGGAGCAGCTGTCATATCCATCACGCAACGGAGGTGCTCGACGGCGCAGAGGGCCTAAGTCATGCCTTGCACGGTTGACTAAATGTTGTGGTCGGGTGTGGTGATATACGCCGTTGTGTCCCTGTTCCCCTGAGACTTCCCATGCCGCATCAGTATTCTTCTCCTTGGAAGCACACCATCCATATCTTCTTTTCTCTTTGCATTCATTTTCTTTCACCTCACAATTTCAATTTTTTTGTCCAAACACAAAATTTTGAAAATAAAAGAATTTCAATTGAAGTATTTGAAATTCTTAAAATTTAAAATTAATTTCTCATAATTTTAAATCCCTCATCCAAACACACTCTAAGCTAACAAACACAATCCTTGACAACATAAAGGTTGTGTTCATAATTAAGCAGAACATTATCTATTGCAAAAACATCATTATTAACATATCTATAATCTGTGTGTGTATATGTATGTACATTAAAAATCTTATTTTATTATAATATATTAGAATTTAGTTAAAAAGGAATTTTCTAAATAAAATTAAACCTACCTCTCTCGAGTTTTATGATTTACCGTCTCACAACCATCCTAACAATCAATAACACTCAAAGGCGATTGGTGAGGTCCTACGTAGTCTTTCCAATGTTACTAATGGTTTTGTTCTCGTAGATAATGGATTGCTTATTATGAAGCTATTTTTATGACACTGAGGATTATGTTTGTTTTCTTAAGTAGTTTACCATACTATCGACCACTTCCTAGCCACTCAAGAACTTATGATTTTGCCATGAGTGGGGTCACATATAGTACTTGCCAAGGAGAATTGGGTTTGACACCTTGGCAGGTTAAAGAAGATAAATCTTGCTTTTAATTTTTTTGAAGAATCTTGCAATAGTGGGTATTGAAACATTTTTTATTCCTTTTATGATGTAACTTGATTATTTGAGTTATTATTTTGTTTTGTGAAGAAATGGACTTGTGGTGTTGTGTTTATGACTATGATGGTCAACACAATTTTGCTTGATTTTTGTTGGATGCCTTAGGATGATTGTTTTATGGTTAAAATCATAGTTTCAAAAATTACCTTGAATTAATTTATCTAACCAGTTGGACCAAGAATTAGTGGTATAATCGGTCTCAACCACTTATTGAATTAGATATGCCATTGATCCAATTGAACCTTACTCGATTGAATCACTGAACCAGTCTACTAGAACCAATATTTATAATTTTTCTTTAAAATGCAAGTTTTAATGAAAAGACTAAAAAAATCCAAGAATTGAACTCAAGACCTAAAAGTTATTTAGTATAACAACTTACCTATAGATCCATGATTAATTAGTATACTTATGACACAAATAATATATATATATATATATATATATATATATATATATATATATATATATATATATATATATATAGACACACAAACACACACTATGTTAGTAGATGATTCTTGCCATTCAATTACTAACTCACTAGTTGGACCAGTGACTCATTAATCTAGTACCTCAATTGGTTCAATTTTTAAAACATTAGATGAAATGGTGATAAAAAAAAATTTTGGGAATTTTTGTGTGACATTGTGAAAATTCTTGAATTTTCCAAATTATTTTAATTCTTCCTTACATTCATAAAATTAAAATATCCAAACTGTTCAATTGTTGTTGAACATTTTTTTATCTCATTTTATTATACTTCAAAAAATTTAATCCCTTTATACCCAGATATAATTAATCAGAATATTGTTTCACTTACTCATGCTTAACCCTTAATTACCAAGTTCCAAGAGTCTTTATGGCTTAAAGTCGAGAGTGATGAAAAATCCTTAGATACCTTATTTCTAAGCTCATAATTGTAAACACCCCCCCCCCCCTTTCTTTCTGTGTTTATTTGTTAGTTTTACATTTTCCTATTTAACATGCTATGAATGAATGAATTGCAACATCAACTTTTTTTTGACAATTTTTTTTAATCTTTGCTATTTTTCTTTGAAGGGGGTTGAGAGATACGAGAATGAAGGAATTCGTATTCGACGTCAAAAAGTAAAGACACAAGACAAAGAAGAAAGCAACCGCAAAACCAAAGAAGAAACAAAAGTGAGTGTACTTACTTTCAAAATGAAGAGTTCTAGCTCACAACAAATTCCCCATCACATTTTTTCTAACACATCTTTTACCATTGGTTAAAATTTATTGAAAACTAGTAAGAAAGAGTATATTAGATATAGTGGTAGTAGAACTTCTTCTTCTTCTTCTTCTTCTTCTTCTTCTTCTTCTTCTTTTTTACAATAACTTAGAAAAGTATAGTTCTCTTTTATTACTTAGGTGCATGTAGAGTTTGACATTTTAAATATCAATTCAATATGATATTTTAAATTTTACCATCAATATATTCAAGGAAAAAAAAACATTCTTATTAATGTTTTACATTTTCTTTAATTTAACTACAAGGACTTTTTGGAAGATCATAGGTATAGTGAGTATGCTTATTTTGGGAGTTTGAAATCTTTTTCATTACTATTGAAAAATGCTATTTTTAAATAGTGCTAAAATTTTAATAAAATGATGGATAAATTGTTTACATATTTTGGTTGTTCTGTATTTTCCTTTACTATTTAAAAAGTTTTAAAATATTGCTATTATTTTCAGGAATTTATTGTAGCTCAAGAGAAAAATAAAGAAGCAAAAGCTGAAGTGAGTATACATATTTTTAAATGTTTCATCATTTTCATTATTGTTCAATTTTTTTTATTAAATATTGCTAAATTTTCCAACAAATGGTTCTACCCAATGAGAAAAGCATAAAAGTCGAAGTTGCAGCAAGTGTTCTCACTTTGGTTTTTTTTTTTTTTTTTTGTATTTTCTCCACTTTTAAAAATTCTCTTTCCTTGTAAATTTTTGTTGAAATATTAAGAAATGTTTGCTAATGATGGAAAGAAAAAAGAAGTGGAATTATTTTTTTATATAACATGAAAATTTAATTTTTAATGTCAAAGTTTCTAGTTGATAAGAAAAAAAACTACAAATTGGATTTAGCACAATATTCATTACTAAACATGTATCATGCTTAACCATGAATTTTTCAGGAAATATGCTAGTTGCTCAGGGAAAAAGTGAAGCAAAAGATATGAGAGTCATTGTTGAAGAGTTTCTTTCTAAAGCTCATTACAAGCAGCTTCACATGTTCAACCCATGATCAACAAAAAGTTGATAATTTTATAATGTTCAAACTAAATGAAAACATTATCATCAATTTATTTAATACCTATGTTGACAACCTTTATGTGATTTAGAATTTTCATATGATTTTATATTGACTTTCTATGTTGTATGAGATGTGTTAGAACTTGACTTATTTTATTTTTATCTTTTGTTTATTTCTTCCTCTTTTATTTTAAATTCCCATTATATAAAAAAAATGCTCCGAGGATGCGATTGGAGATTGACTAAGATTTCTATTGGTACTCAATCACTAATCTAGTTGGTTGGAGTTTAAATAATGTCACTTGGTGGTTGACATAGGAAGACTTGTCAAATCAAAGCTCTAATGAACAGGTGAAGGTCTCCCAAAAATGAGTTGTTGGTTCGCGTAAAGCCACTTGAACCATCCTAGGGCAATGTGTGACACCCTCTACCCCTCACATATATATTAATAAAGGAATAAAAATTCAAATATTAATTAAAAGTATTTTTAAAACATTTTTAAATACAAGTTTTTCAAATGGGTAAAAGGTTCACATTCACTTTCTTCTACATCATATTCAAACTTGTCCAAATAAATAATAAAGTCATCTCGACACAAAGAAGGTCATCTAAGTTTCATACAATTAATATAGAACATATATCCTAATGTCACATCCTATCAGAGCGTGGTGTTCCCGTGTCCTCTAGCACGAGGTTCTTCATAGTCATCCACCTATTCATCTGCTCCCCCGAACACAAAGTTCAAGATCATCACAGGATCCAAACACAAACAACAAACCGGGAGTGAGTTATCACATTTCTAACTACTAGAGAGAAACAACACAACATATAGTAGCCAAATACAATTTACTTAGCATATCTCACATTATTTCATCTCTTTGTCATTCATCAATCACAATACACAGGAATCACACACTCCGATCAAGACATAATAACACATCAATTTCATAATAAACAATTAGCAAGCGTATGCGACAGTTATGCTATGACTCAAGCCTATATGCAATGTGGTACCATGTCAGTGAAAAACCACCTTGGGGCGCTTAGGAGTACATAACAAGACACACCACACAATGGGTTTGTCAGGTCACTCTCACTAAGTAAGATCATAGGGAGACCAGTTAGGGTCACGATGTTTTGCGAGAATGCTCCAACCATATGGGATCAACATAGGCTTAAAGGAGCACTCAAACCCGATGACCCCCAAGGCCTACACTCCGAAGAGTCCATCAGGGCCTCTCCCTCCTGATTCAGGTCCAACCCCTAAAATCATTTTAGCACACAGACACTGCTAGTGAATTATACAATACCCACGACCTCACACTCGTGTCTTAAACACGTACAACATATTGCGCTACAATTTAACACTGGTTCCTAAATAGGAACCTACACTTACTCTTTAACACTGGTTCCCTAATAGGAAACCTACACTTTCTCTTTACCCTTGCGCATTTACACTTATCTCAAGATAACACTGGTCGAGTTATTCACTTATTTACAATCGAATATCATGTCCACACTTTAACATCTCATAACATCACATCAACCATCTCATAACATTCCTAATGATATTCATAAGGTACAACATACACATGTTCATCAAATTTAACCATAATATTCTCAAACTCCAACACTTAATAATTTTTGGAATCATACTATAACACTCTACAATATTATTTACATAAATTATTAATATAAATAACAACCTCTATATATATATAAGCTAGCATACATCATATTGAATCACAAATTACAAAGTAGCTTTTCAATGCACAAATTCTAAATAATTATATGAACACTTTGGTCAATTTCAATTATGATATTAACTTTTTAAATTATATATAAAAACCTAAACAGCAAGAAAAAGAGAAAATACAAAATCAATATCTCTCTAAATTTCTCCTTACTTTATTTCATCAATTCATATTAAATAGAAAAAGTACTCGATTTATAGGGTTCACGCTCAACACAATAGCATATCAATTTCACAACAATTGGTCTGTCAAACATATATAATTCACTGTAATAATTATAAGGATAAAATGAAAATTGCAAAAACAACCCAAAACCCATTCCAATTGATATCTTTAAGGATCCCTACACATGTTCTCACTAATTCCCAACTGTGAATAACTCATCCCTTACCTCTAAGCGGGCTCACGTGTCTTCAGCCAGCGATAGCAGTATCTCTAGTAGTTCCCTGATATTCCCCCAATCTTTTTCCTCTAATTGCTTCGATAGAGTTCCCAAACGTCAAAGAGACAGAGAAGAGATTGAAGCCTCCACTTGTACTGTCATCATGCGATTTATTTTTTTCCCTCCACAAATATTATCTCGCAAATCCCAACGGGGAAAGCGTGCTAAACTGAATTTCGAACAACATATCCAAATTTCATGAAAATCCAACGGTTAACGAAACCGGGATCATAGTTTTTCCGAGACAGCTCTGGGTTTCTGCGGGAAAGGAAAATGTTACATTGCGAGGGGTATTTCTCTTAGCTCAGACATAATATCGAAATTTCCAACGGTGAGAATGCTCATAATATGGTTTCAAACGTGGTGCTTAAATTTCACGACGATCCAACGGTGAACGAGTCCAAGATCGTCGTTTTTCTGAGACAGGTTAGGTGGCATGCGGGAGAGGGTTTTGGGAGAAGAGAGAAGAAACAACATTGTGAGGCAGAGGAGGCTGAGGAGTCAGTCTGAAAATTGACCTAGCATGTTGTTATTTATAGCTAGGGGCATTTACGACCTATTATTTACTCTATTTATTTAGTTATTATTTATTATTTTATAAAAACAAACTTTATTTTATTATCTATCAAACAAATAAATAAAATACTTTTTTTATTTTCTCTCAAATCATTATTTTAATTAATAAGTATATCTCCTTATTTATTTATTTATAAAATCTCATCATTATTTTAAAAATTCTATTTATTTATAAATAACAATCTTTTTTAATCTAGCTCACGAAAATTGGGATGTTACACAATGCCTTGCATGAAAAATGAAAGTAGGGTAAGATGATGGGAAGGTGGTGTCTCGGTAAACTCAAAATATTCATTCTCTTGGTAGATCCATTCAAGCGGATTAGAATCATCAAATGGAGCTAGGCGAACCTTAGTGGTTTGAACCGAATAAACCAATGAATTGGGCGGAAGAGTAGTTGAAAATCAACTACATATGCTCCTTGAAGGTGACTAACTCAGCAGCCATGGAGGAATATTGGTTATCTATATGGAGCTATAGGTCCTTCATCTGAGTGAGACATTGTTTCAAGAGGTCCTTAACTTTAGAGGGAGGCACAGTGACTAATGAAAGCACCAATTGTATAGTGAATTGGGATAAAGATTCTCCTTCTAAGTAGGAAGGACTCCAAGGGTAAGAATTAGCTAAGAAAGAGTTCAAATGTCAATTCCCTACCTTATTTTCATTCAACATTGCAATATAAGGAAAAGGGATACCATCCTACTATCACGAATCTCAAAGCAAGTGGCACTAATCCAATGATTGCATCATAACTGATTGAAATGCTAATGATAGAACTGCATACATTCAAGTGGGTGCTAAGAGTCTAAAACTTTCTAAGGAGTCATACAGCCACAGTCAACATGGCTTAAACGTAAACTTTTCTCCAAAAGGGAATTGTTTTCAATCTTTGAGGCATTTCTATTGTGGACTCACTTTCATTGACTGGTCCACAATGAGCATTGTCCTCCATTACCTCATTTGGGCTTAATGTTTCCCTTAACAACATATCATTACCCTCCCCACCTAAAACAACCTTTTCCATAAGGTTAAAAGTAGGATAAGTCTTAATGAAAGTCTCGTCTTCCCATGTTGACTCTGAAGACGAAAAACCCTCCTAAAGAACCAATAACTGAGGTCAATCTCCTTTGCCCGAAAGAAGTGTGTGGTGGTTCAATTAAGGTGCCTATAATAGAAGAGAGTGGCAAAATCTGAGTAGGAGGATCCCTTAGAAGGGTTTGAGTTTGGACACATGAAAAATCAGTTGAATGCAGGCTCCCTCCTGCAAAGCCCACTGGTATGTGACAAACCTGATAACGTGAACCAGCCGAAAAGTATTGCTTTGAAAGTTTCTCATAACCATGATCCCAAACTGTGGTCTGACGATACGACTAGAGTGGAAGCCACACCCAATCCCTTGATTGGTAGCTACGATCAAGACGGTGGCTCTCCACTTGATTGCACATGCAGATTTTTGTGTTGTTGCCATGTTCTCCTTAAAGAGGTGCAAGTGATGCTGGTATTGAACCAAAAATCTGTTTTGAAAAAAAAAACATGGTTTTATTCTACAATTGACAGATAATGTTGTAATTGACTTACACCAACTAAATAATAGTAAAAATTATAAAAATAACATGATTTGTTGATTTGATCATAAATAAAAATATAGTTGTTACAAGCAATAAGTTACATTGTTACAAACATTAAAAAATATATAAAAAAGCAACACAACAACAATAACTTACATTGTTATAGGCATTAAAAACATTAATATTAAAAATAAAAAAATAATCAAAATATAGTTGGTTTAGTTTTGATTGGATCGAGTTTGGAAAGTGTAAATTCAATACCTAAACCAATCAACATTGGGTTTTAATATTTTGATTCGAGTTAGACCCAAATAAGAAAAAAAATCATTGGTTTGGATGATTTGGTTTATTGTGTTGATTTGCATCAATAAACACCCCTAACGTCATGTCGCAAAATTTTGGTTCCTTTATTATAAGTCCTTCTAAATTATTATCACAAGGCCATGTATTGTTTTCATCAACAAAGATGATGCAATCCTACCCCACAAGGGCATTGGATAGAAAACTCTAAGAAGATTAGGCCAGAGATGCAAGAGAAGGTCTTATGGTTCTCATGAGCCTTTGGGTAGATTTCGGGCCCTTGGGCTAAGTATGAGCCCACTTATCTTTGTACATATTGGATTAAAGTTTCATTATTTTTCGGCCTTGTATTTAGGGCTCCATAATTTTAGTAGGGTACCCTAGAAATGTAGGATTTTACAACCCTTGTATTTTAGGGCACCTAGACTAGTTTTTGAATTAGGGGTAGTTTTATAATTTTACGTGCATTAAGTGAATATTTGATGTGTGTAATGGGAAATATATTTAATTGAATTGGGAGAAGCCCAATCCAATTAAATTTTAGAGGGGGAGGTGAGCATTTGCTTGCTACACCCCATTGTCACATCATATAGTCATACTTTGTGCATGTCATTCATGCTTTACATGCCTCATGATACCTAAGCACACTTAGTGGAGAATCTTGGACTTGATCTTCGATTAGTGGGCTGAACCATAGCTAAAATTCACTAATCATAATTAGTGAAATTTTGGCTCCACAATTTGACTCCACAAATTCAAGTGAAATTTGAATAAAAATTCAAGTTTTCCTCCAATTTTGTGTGACACTTAGTTTATAAATAAAGGTCATGTGTGTGCATTTTTTCAACTTTGATCATTTGAGAATTACACTTCAAAGTTCAGACCTCATTTGAGGCATAAAATTTTGTGCTCTTTCTCTCCCTCTCCCTCCACTCATCTTCTCCTACCTTCAAGCTCTTATCCATGGCTTCCTATGGTGGTGAATTTCTTCTTGACTCATCTTCTCCTTGAAGTGTTCTCTCCAATCATCTTTCTGCCTTCTCCATTCCACTGTCATTCATCTTCAAGAAGCAAATGATTCCATTGATGAAGAAGATTCAAGGCTTACAAGCTCCACATAGAGCTACGTCAAAAGAGGACATTTAATAGATACAAGGAACAAAGAATACCTAAACCCATATACATATACAATAAAAACATTATGACATTGTTATTGTAGACATCGTATAATTGGAAAACCATTCAAAAGAACAAAAAGAGAAACCCTACATATGACATGTTAACCATGAGCATGATTTAAATTTTATGATGTTTATTACATAATTCCTTGCCATTGATGATAATGTTATTTTTGTTATAAGCCACCCAAACCATGATAACACCATATTTTATTTCTTTGACAACAGATTCAACATAGGCTCAAGCAAAACCAACAACAAGAAGATTAGCAATTAGAAAGACTCCTCTTAAGGTAGTGTATCAATTCATCAATATACCTTGCCTGTCAAAATTGACAAATAAATCCTTCACCTCTTTAATTTTTTCCCTTTAGATCCTTTCTTCATCCTCATCCATAACCAGCCTTATTGAGTCTATGACTGCATCACTCGTGAGAGATCCATCTAGTTCATCCCTAGGAATCAAATATCTCATCTTCTTCTCTTCCAACAGTTTTGTGTTCAATCCTTGGTCTTCAAGAAACATTAATAGAAATTCAGGTTTCTCATTTTGAACAGCCTCCACCATAGAGGTCCAACCAAAGTGAGTAAAAAACCCACCAATTTCCACGTGGCTTAATATCTTTAATTATTGTGCTCAACCAGTGCACACTATTCCACACACTTTAGTTCACTCCTCAAACTTTTCTGGTAACTATAACACATCTTTATCCCATGGTCCACGTCGAACCCTTAGTACCAAAAAAACGGAAGTTGTGATTTCTCGAAACCTAGAGCTATTTCTGTGACTTAATCTTGACTTTGTTTCGCTTTGCTTCCAAACACCACATACAACACATTGCCACATTCTTGATTGTCTAACTATTCCTTCATCCACTGCCATGTCGCATTATCCTTGTCGCCCTCAAACCTAGTGTTGACCAGCTGACCCACCGAGAGAACCGATTTATGGTAAATGTTCTCCAACACTTCAATGGTTTGCTAATGTAATTAGGCCTTCTAGTTTTTCTAATGTAAGAGGCCTAGCACACTAACAATCGTATCCTTCACCTCACCACTAAGTTGTTCAAAACCTTGTTGGACCCCCGTACATGCTACCACCTCAGATTCTTCAAGTGTTAATTATGTTCTTCTATCACAAATGGCCTTGTCTTGATCTTTTGGTTGGAGATTACCATTTTTATGTAGACCAACACAAGCCTAATCCATTTTTGATAGGTATTGCTTTCCACATCCATGTAAATTCTGAGTCCCTCACCACAAACTCCAATCCATCAACATTAGGAGTCGGCTTACTCTCCCCCTCTTCTAAGGTTTTTGCTTTTGCATTTAATGTGTTTGCACCTTCTCCCTCATCACCATATTATTATTAGTCACTACTAGAAAATATAATTTCTAAGTCGATTATGAAGAAAGTCAACACTTTGAAGCCACCGTCTTGTAAAGTCATTACTTTTCACGATAGTTTTTAAATCATCTTATAAATCCACTTTCTAAGACGGTTTTTAACAGAACCATCTTAGAAAACATGTTTTTTTTTATTCAATGCACTCAAATCATAACCAACAAAAAATGCATACTACCATTTCATTTGGATTATCAACTCAATTAATTATTATAAATTAATACTTTTAAATAAAATATTCATATAGAAATTATAATAAACAAAACTAGGTTGGTTTGTAGACTAACCGAAAGATAACATTGTTTTTTACACTTAATGTGTAATGAAATTATAAACTCATCACAAAAAGTAAATAGTTATATACTCAAAGTATATCTACTAATAAATAGCAATAATAATAATATATGAATGGTAAGACTCCACCAAGTGGCTCCACATATGAAGGGGTGAAGTTGAAGACCTTAAGTAATTTGGTATAGACAACTCTTCCCAAGGACACATATTTATAAGCATAATAGCATGACTAAATATCAATATTAATATATGAATGATAAGACTCCACCAAGTGGCTCCATGAAACGCCGTTAAGATTTATGTAACAGTCCTTGTAATCCTGCTTAAGTGATCTTATTTTTAAATTGACATGATAAACAATTTACTTTTAAAAAATGTTCTATCATATTATTGATATATTTTCCATTAGCACAGCTAGAATTTCTAGGCACAAAAACAATCTATGATCTATCAAAACAGAAGTGAGCAAACTATCAGCATGTTTGACCAATAGCAGCTTAAACATATGGTATAAATATTGTGTATAAAGAGTAATGCATAATGTAACAACAATGCCTTTTGATTTTTTATTTAAATAAAAAATAAATAAAATAAATAATTAGATCATCAGTTCCCTCACTTTATAAAAAAAGAACAATTTTTACAAAACATTTTTTGTTCTCTTTTTCTTTGACACACATGAACCTTAAAAGAGCAACCGAAGGATGAGCTCTAAAGAGCACCAAAAATGTCACCATTGCTAACAGAGAACATTTGAACGACCACATCGAGGTAAGAGATGAGTTACTCATGCTTGGGGATTAGGAACATGCGTAGGGATCCTTAAAAGACCAATTTTGGGCTGTTTTATGAAATTTAATTTTGTTTTTATGCTTAATCGCGGATTGAGTGTGTTTGATGAACCAATTGATGTTTCGATGCAAAATGACGTGATTTATGTTTAAGTAAGTTTTATTTTGTTTATATGATATTTATACCTATATGTTATCTTGTTTCTCTCCATTAGTTAGGAATGTAATAACTCACTCTCTGTGTGTTGTTTGTGTTTAGATCCTGTGATGATCTTGAACTTTGTATTTGGGGGAGCAAATGACTAGGTGAATTGCTTTAAGGAACCTTATGTTGAAGGTCGTCGGGACACAATGCTCAGATAGGATGTGAAATTGGAGCATAAGTTTTAATATTAATTGTATGATGTTAGTCTATTTTATTTTACCTAACTGATTTTACAAAATATTTTTGTAATTTTTGACGGCCTTATTTTGAGCCGAATATGTTTTTAATAAGTTTTAATTGATAATAGTGAAGTGAATGTGAACCTTTTATCCACGTGAATTTGTTTACCGATATTTTTATATTATATATATATATATATATATATATATATATATATATATATATATATATATATATATATATATATATGTCGGGGTAGAGGGTGTCACATATTTTGTATCAGAAATGCAAATTTTGATGTGATTGTAAAGCAATTGAGTTTTGCAACGTTAATTTTTTTTACTAAAAACGATATTGAGAAACATTAAGCAGAAAATAGAAGTAACCTTGGTATTTATTTATGTTTGGAAGACATATTGATCTCCCCTGTGCAATTAGTGTTGGACCATATCATTTTAGGCTTGCAAATACTGAAAGTTAATGGCTCTTATATGGAACTTCTTTTAAGAAGAAATAATTCTTATTTTATGTTCTATGATGCATGTTTTTCTTTTCTATTTTGCTAGCTTAAAAGGAAGTACAAAAATGGTGTTCTTTCATTCATTCATTCACTCATAATATTTGCCTTTGCACAACTTTTTTTAAGTAGTTTGAAGAATAAAAAATGTTATGCAAGTAGTCACAAACAATAGAAGTAATTATGTATTGATTAATAAATTTCATTATTTGTTAAATTTGTACTATAGCCAAGAAAAGTGTCTATACAATGATAAATTTTTTAGAAATTAGCAAAGATATACTTGCTTAGAATAAACCTAGATAAAACTAATCATCATTATCAAGATACAAGAGCCATAATTCGGTAATCTGGAACATTAGCTAGAAATATTATTGCATATAGTGATATTTAATTTAGTTTACTGCATATAGTTTACTGCCATGTTGATTTTACAAACAGAGGAGCTTAATTCAAATTTTTTCATTGATTGATTTTCATTATAATTTTAAAAAATAAAAAATGGAGCTTAATTCTAGTGTATAATTAAAAAATCTACTTGTTTATGATTCTACTTTCAGCATTTATCATACAACTTGTTTGGGAAAAACTTTTTATGATATTAGTGTTTTTTTTCTTTCCAGGAAAGTAATGGAAGATATTAGTTTTTCACCCGAAGGAATTTACCCTATTCCTTCACCAATTAATGAGCCTCATCCACCTTCACCAATTGATCAAACTCCTTCACCTATTCAAGTTGATCTTGCACCTTCTCCTTCACCTATTAATGTTGATCATACTCCTTCACCTCATGAAGATGAAGTTAATAATGCGAAGGCGCGAGGAGAAATATATAGGCTGAAAAGTAAGATTTGGCAGCATTTTAAAAAAATTAAAGTCAATGGTTTGGATAAGGCTGAATGGAAGTATTGTAAGAAACTTCTTGGTGGAAAATCAAAAAATGGAACCAAGCATTTGTGGCAGCATAATGAGATTTGTGTTCAGTACAAGATTTTTATGAGAGGGATGAAGGGCCAAACATTTCTTGCACCTAAGGTCGTGCAAGGAAAGCAAGAGTTGGGTATGGGAACTTATGATGCAAAATGTGCAAGGGAAGAGCTAGAAAAAGCAATTATTATGCATGAGTTGTAACATCCCATTTTTCGTAAGTTAATTTTTTAAAAAAAAAGGAAGAAATGTTATTTATAAACAAATAGATTTTTAGAAAAAATTACGAGGTTTTAGAATTAAATAAATAAGGGAAATTAACTTTATTAATTAAAATAATAATTTGAGAGAAAATAAAAAAGGCATTTTATTTATTTGTTTGATATAGAATAAAATAAAGTTTGTTTTTATAAAATAATAAATAATAAATAAATAAATAGAGTAAATAATAGGTAGTAAATGCCCGTAGCTATAAATAGCAACATGCTAGGTCAGTTTTCAGACTGACTCCTCAGCCTCCTCTGCCTCACAATTTCGTTTCTTCTCTCTTCTCCCAAAACCCTCTTTTTTTCCTGTAGGTCGCCTAACATGTCTTAGAAAAATGACGATCTCGGACTTATTCATGGTTGGATCGTTGTGCAATTTGCGTACTATGTTTGTAGCCCAATTCCGAGCATTCTCACCGTTGGGAATTTTGATATCATGTTTGAGCTGAGAGAAATACCTTTCGCATTGTAGCCTTTCCTTTTCCGTAGAAACCCATAACGGTCTCAGTAAAATTACGATCCCGGTTTCGTTAACCGTTAGATGTTCATGAAATTTGGATATGTTGTTTGAAAGTCAATAATTCAGATTTCCACCGTTGGGATTTGTAAGATAATATTCGTGGAGGGAGAAAGAGAAATCGAATGAAGACAATACAAGTGAAGGTTTCAATCTCTTCTCCATCTCTCTAACGTTTGGGAACCCTATCAGAGCAACCAGAGGAATCTCAGGAACTTGTTAGAGATGTCTCTATCGCTGTCAGAAGACACGTGAGTCCGCTTAGAGGTTAGGGATGAGTTATTCACAATTGGGGATTAGTGAGAACATGTGTAGGGATCCTTAGAGGATTAAATTGGAGTTTTATTTTGGGATGTTTATTAAATTGCTATTTTTCCTTTATAATTATAAATAAAATATTGATGTTCTGATGAGAATTGCTTGATAAATTATGCTTTTGATATTTGTATATTTTGACCTATTATTTAGATAGAATTGTGTAATATTATTTGAGTGGTTTTAGTCCCCAGGTTGTGATAGTCTTTTGTATAAATTGTTATATTGAGAATATGAAATTATGATTGAAATTGTGAGTATGTGGTGAATTGAACATGTGATGAATGACGAAATACATGTATATTGAGATGTGTATTGTGTTGTGAGCTATGAATTGTGCGATCACACAACTGTAAGACCCTTTAAGGGCGACGAGTTTTGCGCGACGAGTATTGTGATGGGATCCATTGTGGGAACCTGACGAGTTTAATCACAAGCGCGATGAGTTAAAATGATTTTGAAAAAAATTGAGTAGTTGTGTATATTGCATAGTTCATAGGTAAAGTGAATATGATTCATGAGGTGTGATAACATGCTATTTTGAGATTATACCATTGTGATTGAGATCGAGTGTGTATGATAAATTGTGTATGTATGTGATTGAGATGTTGTGTGCATTGAGTATGAACTATGAATTGTAGAATCACACGACTATAAGTCCCTTTAAGGGCGACGAGTTAATATTAAGGCGACGAGTTAATGTTAAGTCCCTTTAAGGGCGACGAGTTAATGTTAAGTCCCTTTAAGGGCGACGAGTTAATGTTAAGTCCCTTTTAGGGCGACGAGTTAAAACTATTTTGAGAACAATTGAGGAGTCGTGTGTTTTGTATAGTTCATAGATAGAGTCTGTGTGCTAAAATATTTTCTAGGTTGGACCTGAATCAGGAGGGAGAGGCCCTGACGGACTCTTCGGAGTGTAGGCCTTGGGGGTCACATGGTTTGAGTGCTCCTTTAAGCCTATGTTGATCCCATATGGTTGGAGCATTCTCGCAAAACACTGTGACCCTGACTGGTCTCCCTATGATATTACCTAGTGAGAGTGACTTGACTTGCTAGTGTGTGGTTTGTCTTGTCATGTACTCCTAGGCGCCCGATGAGGTTTTTCACTGACATGGTACCACATTGCATATAGGCTTGAGTCTTAGCATAACTGTTTCATGCGCTTGCTAATTGTTTATTATGAAATTGATGTGTTATTATGTCTTGATCAGAGCGTGTGATTCTTGTGTAATGTGATTGATGATTGATGGATGAAAAGTGAACTTTGAATGACAAAGTGGTGGAATTACGTGAATTACGTGTAAGTAAGTTTTATTTGGTTTATATGATATGTATATCTAGCTGTGTTGTTTCTATATTAGTTAGGAATGTGATAACTTACTCCCCGTGTGTTGTTTGTGTTTGGATCCTGTGATGATCTTCAACTTTGTGTTCGGGGTAGCAGATGACTAGGTGAATTGTTTTAAGGAACATTATGCTGAAGGACATCGAGACACAACGCTCTGATAGAATGTAACAGTGGGACATAAGTTTTTATATTAATTGCATGATGTTAGTCTATTTTATTTTATTTCACTGATTTAATAAAATATCTATGTAAATTCTGACGGTCTTATTTTGAGCCGAATATGTTTTAATAAGTTTTAATTGATAATAGTGAAGTGAATGTGAACCTTTTACCCGTGTGAATTTGGTTACCGATATGTTTATATATTTTGTTTATTTATATATATGTCGAGGTAGAGGGTGTCACATGAGTATCCACTATCAATTATGGATCACCTAGGTTTTAGGAGATACTCTGCTGCCCTCCAACCTGTGTTTCAGGTTCGCTAGCAAAACCCCTTTTTCAAGTACGCAAAAAATATATTATAGATACATTTATTGATTTATAACTATTAATAAATGTAATTATTTCCTTTGATGAATGTATTATTTATTTTTAAATTATCCTTTAATATATATAACTATTTTTATTTCTTCCATGATCTTTTCATATGTTATATGTAACTACTACCATTTTTCCAAAAAAAACTGTTATCACTATTTTCTTTAACTATTTTTAATAAAGATAAAGACATGAAGTGTCTCTTTTTCAGTTGGTATATTATAAAATAAAATAGTGATATTTTTTAGGTTCCTACTAGAAACACAATTAAGAAGGAGATAATGAAAATCTATGAGAATGAACGAGCTACAACTTTGAAGTTGTTGGATAGTCTTGATGGAAGAGTGACCATTACATCAGACATGTGGACTTCAACGAGTCAGAAGAGGGGGTATATGGCTATTACAGCTCATTACGTTGATGGTTGTTGGAACTTACAAAGTTAGATTTTGAGGTAATAAAACGATTTGAACTTTTTATATTATTAGGCCTTTTATTTTATAAAATGATTGAATATGATTATATTATATCTCTTTTTTGGTTGTTTTTATATTATATCTCTATTTTTATGTTAGGTTCATTTATGTTCCTGCTCCTCATATAAGTGATAGACTTTGCAATGTATTGACTGACTGTTTGATGGATTGGAATATTGACACAAAATTGTCAACTATCACCCTAGATAATTGTACCACAAATGATGCTATGATTGATAAAATTAAGGATAAATTGCACTTAGGTAGTTTGCTTAGGGATGGGTCTTTACTTCACATGCGTTGTTGTGCTCACATCCTTAATTTGATAGTAAAAGACGGGTTCGAAGTGGTGAAAGAAGGTGTAGAAAATATTTGGGATAGTATGGCATATTGGACAACAACACCTAAGAGGAAGGAAAAATTTGAGGAAACGGCTAAAGAGTTGAGAATCCCTTACACTAAGAATTTGGCATTAGACTATCCAACTAGATGGAACTCAACTTATAAAATGCTTGAAATTGCCATAGGATATGAGAATGTATTTTGCCAATTAAAGTAGCGAGAGTCTCAATATACTTGTTTGCCAAGTACTTTACAGTGGCAATTTGCAAAGGATGTTTGTGGGAGATTGAAGTTTTTCAATACTATCACTGAATTATTTTCTTCTACTAAACATCCAACCACTAATTTGTATTTTCCAAATATATGTGAGATTAAGTTGGCAATAAAACAATGGATTACCTCTCCTAACCCAATGATTCAATAAATGGCAAAAAAATATGATGATCAAATTTGATAAATATTGGGGTGTGATTCATAATGTGATGGGAGTTACCACTATTTTAGATCCTAGGTACAAGATGGAGTTGCTTGAGTATTATTATGAAAAATTGTATGAACATGATTCTTTTACTCAAGTGAGGTGCATTCAACAATTTTGTTATGACTTAGCTTCTGATTACCAAATGAAAATGAACAAAGACTCTTTTGGTAGTAATGTTGGTGATGTTACTAGTAGTGAAGTTGTTGGTAATGCATTATTTGTGTATGATATATTTATTATAAGGGAAAAAAGGGGCTAGAAGTTCTTATGTTAAATCAGAGTTAGACCATTATTTAGAAGAAGAGGGTATACCAAGAGCTGTTGACTTTGATATTTTGATGGTGGAAGTTTAATGGTGTTAAGTATCCAACACTTCAAGCAATTGCTAATGATATATTAGCTATTCCGGTATCTACCGTAGCTTCAGAATCCACATTTAGCACTGGTGGTCAAATATTAAGCCCACATCATAGTCGACTTCAATGGACTACTTTAGGGGCTTTAATGTGTGCTAGAAGTTGGTTGTGGAGTGCTGAAAATACTGGTAAAGTTTTATTCGTATATGTTGTTAAATTGATATTTGTGTTTATTCAAGAACTAATACTTGTAATGTATTTTTATAGGTTCTATGAACTATAAAGTTGTTGTTGAATGTGCTACTGTAATGAATGAAATGGTTTTAGATGAAGGTAAATAATGTTCTAACTTTCATTTTTTTGTTATTATATAATATAAGCTTTTGTTCTAATTTTTATATCTTTTATGCAGGTGAAATGATGGGTGCTGGTGTCACTAATTTGGAGGAATGATTAACATTTATTTGCTGAACAATTTAAGTTGTTTCTTTTTTTATTATGTAATTTGAAAGAATGAAACATGTTTAAGTTGCTTATGTAACATTCCATTTTTCGTATATAAATTTTTTTAGTTAAAAAAATATAGTTTAGAAAATGACGAGGTTTTTTATAATTAAATAAATAATGAGAAATAAATTTATTAATTAAAATAATGGTTTGAGAGAAAATAAAAAGAGTATTTTATTTATTCATTTGATAGGAAAGAAAATAGAGTTTCTTTTTATAAAATAATAAAAAAAGTAAATAATAGGTTGTGAGTATCATAACTATAAATAGAGACATCTTAGGTTAGTTTTTGACGATACTTCCTACGCCTCCTTTTCCTTTCAATTTCGTTTTCCCTTCTCCACCTCTAAAAACCCTATCTTTTCCCGCATACCACCAAACCTGTCTCGGAAAAAGGGCGATCTCGAAATCATTCACCGTTGGATCGTCGTGAAATTTGAGCACCAGGTTCGAAACACATTTCTGAACATTGTCACCATTGGGAATTATGAAAACATGTCTAACCTGAGAGAAATACCCTTTGCATCGTAGCTTTTTCTTTTCCCATAGAAACCCAAAACCATCTCAGTAAAAATACGATCCTGGATTCGTTAACCGTTGGATTGTCGTGAAATTTTGATATGTGGCTTGTGATTCATTTCTGAACATATTCACTGTTGAGATTTGCAAAATAAGTTCTGTTGATGGAGAAATACTCATCACACATAGATAGTGGAATGGAGGCTGCAATCCTTTCTCCATCTCTCTAACGTTTGGGAACCTTATTAGAGCAGTCAGAGGAAAAACTTGAGGAATTTCAGGAAACCTCTAGAGATGCCTCTATTGATGTCACAATACACATGTGAGTCCACTTAGAGGTAAGGGATGAGTTTATCGCAATTGGAGTTAGAATAAACATGTGTAGGGATCCTTGGAGGATTAAATTGGGTTTATTTTGGAATGTTTATTAAATTGTAATTTTTCCTTTATGATTATAAATACAATATTGATGTCCTGATGCAAATTGGTTGATAAAATAGGGTACTCTTGGTGTTTTCATTTTTTTATACCTATGATTTTGATTAATTGATTTTGATATAATTGTGTGAAATTATTTGAGGGGTTTTACTTCCCATGTTGTGATAAACCTTTTGTATAAATTGTTATATTGAGATTATGAAATGGTGATTCAAATTGTGAGTAGGTGATAAATTGAACCTGTGATGAATGGTGAAATACATGTGTATTGAGATGTGTGTATTGAGTTGTGAGCTATGAACTGTGCAATCATACAATTGTAAGACCATTTAAGGGCGACAAGTTTTTGCGTGACGAGTATTGTGATGGGATCCACTGTGCGGACCCGACGAGTTTAATCACAAGTGTGATGAGATAAAATTATTTTGAAAACAATTGAAAAGTCGTGTGTATTGCATAGTTCATAGGTAAAGTGTATATGATTCATGAGGTGTGATAACATGTTAAATTGGGATCATACCATTGTGATTGAGACCGAGTGTATGTGATAAATTGAGTATGTATTGACTTGTAATATATATGTGCATTGAATTATGTACTATGAATTATACAATCACATGACTATAAGACTCTTTAAGGGCGATGAGTTAATGCACGACGAGTATTGTGATGGGAACCACTGTGGGGACCCGACGAGTTTAATCACAAGTGTGACGAGATAAAATATTTTTAGAACAATTGAGGTGTCATGTGTTTTGTACAGTTCATAGATAAAGTCTGTGTGTTAAAATGTTTTTTAGGTTGGGCCTGAATCGGGAGAGGCCCTAACGAACTCTTCGGAGTGTAGGCCTTGGGGGTAAATACACCTGCCTTGAGTGCTCCTTTAAGCCTATGTTGATCCCATATGGTTGGAGCATTTTTGCAAAACAGCGTGACCCTGACTGGTTTCCCTATGATTTTAACTAGTGAAAGTGACCTAACTTGCTAGTGTGTGGTTTGTCTTGTCATGTACTCCTAGGCGCCCAACGAGGTTTTTCATTGACATGGTACCACATTTCATATAAGATTAAGTCTTAGTGTATCTGTTGTATAACGCGTGTCTATTGATCGATATTGATTGATTTAGTGATATTGTGTTTTGATCATTAAGTACGTGAATGTTGTGAAAACGAATGAGACGCATGGTGTTGTGATGTGATGTTGTGCAACAAAGTGGTGAAATGACATGAGCTATGTTTGAGTAAGTTTTATTTTGTTTATATGATATTTATACCCACATCTTGTCTTGTTTCTCTCCATTAGTTAGGAATGTGATAACTCACTCCATGTGTGTTGTTTGTGTTTGGATCTTGTGATGATCTCGAACTTTGTGTTCGTGGAAGCAGATGACTAGGTGAATTGCTTTAAGGAACCTCGTGCTGAAGAACATCGGGACACAATGTTTTGATATGATGTGACATTGGAGCATGAGTTTTGTTTAATTACATGATGTTTTGAGCAAAAAAAAAATGTTTCTGACAAGTTTATCTGGTAATAATGAAGTGTATGTGAGTCTTTTTTCCTTTTGAAAGGATTTTATTAAAATGTGCTTTAAGAACTTTAAATTAATTATGATTTCTTATTTCTTTTATTATTAGTACATATATGTGTGGGGTAGAGGGCATCACGGCTGAACAGAATCATATGCTAAACAGAATGAAACATGTTGAAGGACAACCAACATAGTATATTAGTATCTCTTTTTTTGCTAAATAGAATCATATGCTACTATTTGTTGGGACAACATATATTTAGATGGTACTGTATTTTGGGGGGAAATAAATATGCATGTCCTTAATTCCTCATGCAATACCCAAATTTTATGATTTTAATTGAATTGATTGATTTGTTTTAGTAATTTTTTAAATTATGATAATGATCCCATATTTTGAATTTGGCTTTGTTATTGTTTTTTTTGCTACATAATTGCTTTTTAGCCCCAATTTTTTTTCCATTTTTTTCCAAAAAGTTACAATATTTTTTCTTTTTTTTTAATTTTAATCAATACTAGCGGGGACGGGGCGGGGGTGGGAAATGCATTACCCGTCCCCGTTTCACCCCGTTGCCATGCCTAGTAGTGTCGTAATTTGTTGATATATTTTTCTTGTCTAACAATATTCAGACATAAATCCTTCACCTTTTTAACCTTTTCTCTGTAAATCCTTCCTTTTTCCACAACCATAACCAACCTTATTAAGTTAGCGACCGCATCACTCGTGAATGATCCATCTTGTTCATCCTTAGGAATTGAATACCCCATCTTCTTCACTTCCAACACCCTCGAGTTCAATCCGTGGTCTGCAAGAAACATTAACAAAACTAGAGGTTTTTCATTCTAAACAACCTCCACCACAGAGGTCCAACCAGAGTGAGTCAAAACCCCACCAACTGCCTTGTGGCTCAATACCTTCAACTATGGTGCCCAACCGGGGCTTACTATTCCACACCATTTGGTTTTCTCTTTGAACCTTTTTGGTAACTGTAACATATATGGGTCATAGAAATGCCAATCAACTTTGGAAGATTTGAGAAAACAGGTCAAGGGTTCTTCCAAATCATCGTAGGCTTTTTTGAGATACTGAACGACATCATAAGGGACATCAATGGTGGCTTCAACGTTTTCTGGAAGGTTGTCCACTTTGGGCAGTGCAAGCTTCACAAATTTGATGAATGAAACCAAGTTTGGGGACAATTTGGGAAGACACTCTATGTTTCTTGGGGTGGACACGAAACTAATATGATGACCCTTTTGAGCAATGAGCTTGGCAAGTTCAAGGCTTGGGATTAAGTGTCCGAAGGCTAGCCATGGAAACATTATGAGGTTTGACAAAAATTTTGTTTTATTAAGAACTCAATGCAAAAAAATTATTATGGACCAAAAAAAGTTTAAGTCTTTATTGAACTAGCAAACATTATATTTTGTTTATTGAATATATTAAATTTAAGAAATATTATATTTAACAAATATATTAAATAATATCATTTAATGTTTATATAAATACTACATTGATAGCATTAATAGCATTAAATATGTACATTTAAAACTTGCTCAAATCTTGTTTACTTTATGTGTGTGTGTGTTGTATTCATGATGATATAAAGTCTTTTCTTTGAATCTTTAGTGGGCCTTGTGTTCATGGCCCAATAGGAATAATTTATTTCTTTTTATCTCATCCTAAATCTAAAGTATTTAGGAAATGTGTGTTTTCTCCTAGGGTCATCATACGAAGCGTTGTTGAATTTGTGAGGGCGAATCAGAGGAGCACCAATTCGAAATTACTACATTTTCATCATTCAAGGCAAGGCGTAATGGAAATTATTTTTCATAGATGTGTCATTAGCCATGGGTAGAGGGGTTGACCTTAAACCCTAATAGGATTGATGTGTCAGTTTTTTTTCTTCAAATTGGATGGATTATGTGCACCCTGGGCACAAATTTAATAATTGCTTTTTGTATCTTGAGTGCTTGATTGATGGCATACTTTTCCCCCTTTTGATGTTCTTAAAGAATTAAGGATTTAGAGATAATTGTTTGATTCGTGAATTGTTGTTGAGATTGTTTTTGTTACTTTCAAAAACTAATAACATGTTAGAAATCAAATGTAGAACCATAATTATGTGTTGATAGTTTGAGAATGAATTGGAGCCCTCGAGAGGCCTAGAAAGGCACAAATTGTGAACTTATGTTCTATAGAATCACATGTCAATGTTGAATATCAATTCAAGTGCTAAGCTTGGAAAAGGCAGAGAGCATGTGAGCTTTCTTACCTCCTAGCACTAAGTGTCACAAACCCCAAATGGCACTAAGATCCAAATATGGGGTTAATCCTTAAACAAGAAGAAAGCAACCCATTCTTTGGTCTCTTGGGATAGCGTGGGGGGTTTATGCGTTGAGCGTAGGAACCCCAACCTTGTTTTGTGAGATTAATGAATGAATTAACTAACCAATGACTTTGAAAACACCAATATTTGTACCTTCACCTTTGAGCTTACATATGGCAATGGTTTTATACAAATAATATAAAATTTGTTGTGAAAGTATACATACATATATACATACATATTTGATCAATTAGAACTTATACTTGGAGTAAAACAACACTAAGAGGTTGTTTTTTTGTTTATTTTGGAGCATATGATTTTCTTAAAAATCTTGTAGTGTTTGTTTCTAAATTGTTGTAAGGGTTGGTATATCATTTATATTTTTTTAATTCATTCTCTTTGTTGATCAATATGTATGTATGTATGAGTCTCTCCTCTCCCACACACTATCTTTTCATAGCAAAATATATTTTCATTTATGATTGAATATTTAGATAAACGAAATCAAATACAGAGAAGTTTCTATTCAATGCAATTCAATGTTTGCTTAGTTTGAGATCAATATTGTGTTAGAACTTTTTTTTTTAATTCACAACATAAATTTTGCTTTCTAAATTCTGATTACATATATTTATATTATTAAATTTTGATAAAGAATATAAGGAATTTAACTATATTCTTGTTTGTGTTACATTAATGCAGGAAGAATTGTAAACAAATTTTGATAAGGATGAGTCAATCAAGACCAAATGAGGATGAGCCTATAGATGCAACATCGATATCCTTTTGCGTTTCTTACGACTATGATGTTAATTGTGGTGATGTGGTTGGCAATCCAACAAATTTTGTATAAATTTAATTTTTATTTAAAATTTATTGTCAAAATAATTCAATTTTTTCCATCTTAAACTTCTTGTATATATTATCTAATCATATATTTGCCTACTTTATCAAGAAAAAAAAGAGTGTATTTCACATGTCAAATACTCTAACTTTTAATTTATTAGATTGGTTTATAAATATATTTTATCAAATTAAGATGGTTGTTTAACAAATTTGTTTTACTACCTTATAGGGTAACTAATTTATAAATTTTAAACTAAAAATTTAATTGATAATTCTCAAACATATATAAGATCCAGAAGTACTTGACCATGCAACAATTGCACATTTGAACATTAAATCCTAAAAGAACACCCATGGTATTTGTACACTTTAAATATTTGTGTTGATTTTCATGAATTTTTTTCAAGATATATGCCTTATATAAACTTGAATTATGTATTCACATCAATTCATAAATTTACATACATTTTTTTTTTATCGGTAACATGAAAATACATCTCCTTTAGTAGTGCCAAAAGTATCCGTTAATAGCAATGATGATACTTTCGGTTCTAAAAAGACACTACATCATTGTAAATTTAAATTTGTTTTCATTTTTATCAATATGTTTATCTTACATACTTTTGTATTATTAGAATGAAACTCCATCTCTGACACAAAGTTCACGGCCAAAGAGAGGAAGACGTTCCAAACCATTACCTGATGAATGGATTAAAAATTGGGAAGTTGAAAGATTTGATAAGGTACTTAATCAAATTTAAAATGAAAAATTTTATGTTTGTTTAATTTCTTCCATCATGAGTTAAGATAATAAAACTGAGTATAAGTAAACTTTCTTCATTAGTTGTTTCATTATGAAAAATTTATAGAGAAAATTACCAAACTTGTTTGTATATATAGTTGGAATTATTGATAAATATTATACATAGTGGATATTGAGATTTTATTTCTTAAAGTTAATAGTTAGTTTTAGCATATAGTTTTTTTTTTCAAACTAGAATGAGTAGATTTTACACAAGATTCTTTAACATAGAAAAAATAAGTATTTATTATTCAATTAATTTATAATATTTTAATACAAATGAAAAATAAGTGATCAAGATTTGTGCTCAAATTAAGCTCTTTAGACTATATTATTATATCATTCATTGCTCTCAATTGTTACGCTACTGTATATATAAGTTATTTATGTTCAACATTAAATTAGCCTTCAATATAATAGTCAATGTATAATAAAAATTAAAATGTTAGTGAAACCACTATAATTTTATGATAAATAATTATACTTTTATAGACCATTCTAGTATAGAGCATTTACCTATGTCAGGAATACATCAATTGTTAATAAAATATATCATACTTTAAGTGTGGACACATAATGTCTAGTCAGATAATTTAATTTGATAGACAAAGACTACATCAACAAAGGATAACAATTTACATATCTTTTTGTTGATAAATGAAAAAAATAATGGTAAAAAATGATATAACATAAAGTAAAATTTCTTTTGAAGATAACTAATAAATAATGGACACAAGAGTAAATTTTCATGTAGCCATCCAAAAATCTCTTGATCAACATCATATCTATGGAGATCTATTAGTGTCCAAAAGCCAATTAATTAATAAAAAATTAATTTTGAAGAAGAAAAAATAATTAGTATTGATAGAGAATCCAAGTGATACTCAACCAGGAATAAAACTCAAGACCAAAGGTTTCATCTATATATGAAAAACAAAAAACATAAGAAATTTTAGGAAAATCAGCTTTACAAATAGCATATTACATAAAAATGACATATATGTAGTAGGGTTAATACCTAATACATCAATTAGACAATAAGCAATGTCCATGTTTTTATTTGTGGAAACATAATTTGAAGTAGTAAACTTTATATGATCAATAAGTCTAATGAGATTATAAATATCATTATTCCAAATGAGTAAAAAAATGAAATATTTGATTATATAAGATTTAGTGTCTTGCTTTCATGTCATCAAATAATTTTGTAACCACAATATACTTGTTGTCTTCCATATACCTCAATTATTGCATTGCAATTTACTATTTATTTTTATTCCACAAGTCTCCCTCTCTCTAAATTTACCCATAGCCTCTGAGAACATACCAATATTTCCATATACTCTCACTAGTGTACTATTATACTCCTTGTCCAACCTAATCAAGAGGTGTTTCATTTAATCATATACATTTAGGGTGTGCATGTCATCAATGTGCTTACCCTTAGAATATCAATCCATCAAAGTACTATAACTCATCAGATTGGGCTAGATCTTAGTAGTCATCCTTACAAGATCCATTAGTGCACCTTTACATACGATGCACATGTATTATAATTGTACGTTCCTTATCAACTAAAAGGTTATTATAGAGTTGTCACCTACTCTTTGGGACCCAATTTTTAGAAATCAATTGTACGTACACCAATCCACCAAACAATTGGTAACCACACCAAAAAATAAAAAATTATTTCAAAGGAAATTTCCCCTTTGTCGCCCTACACCAATAATAACATTGTAGGCAATCAAATTAAGTTCAAAGCCAATGTATTTTCATGCTCTCTATTCCTAGCCCTACAATTAGATTCAAGACACAATGAATCTTCTTTAACCTACCATGGACCCTAATCATGTTGCTTCTCAACTTCCTCTAGAAATTACTGTTAGTGGTCAAACTCATGGAAAAATCCTAGCTCAGTGGCTAGTACGAGTTCACCAGTTTTTGTAATTACCTTAAGAGTGTGTTTGGATAGAAAATTTTAATTGAGGAAATTAATTTACCAGGGAATTTAAATTTTTGTAATCTAAAATTCATTGTTTAGATTTTTTTTATGAAGAATTTAAATTTTTAGAATTTTAAAATAGAATTTTAAATAACTAAAAATGTGGAATTTCAGTTTCCTCCTAAAAGGTGAGAAATTAAAATTCTTTTCTTGATATAAGAATCTTCTAAAACATTTATGTTTTTCCTTTATAACCTTCATCCTCTCTTTCACTGGAAAGTTCTCGAAATCCTGTTCTTGAAGAAATACCGTCTGAACTCATGGAAGATCAATCAGGTGTGGGTGTAGGGAGACATGTAGAACTACACCCACCAGTCTGGGGAGCAGCTGTCATATCCATCATGCGACGGAGGTGCTCGACGGCACGGAGGGCCTGAGTCAGGCCTTGCACGGTTGACTAAATGTTGTGGTCGGGTGTGGTGATGTACGCCGTTATGTCCCTGTTCTCCTGAGACTTCCCATGCCGCATCAGTATTGTTCTCCTTGGAAGCACACCATCCATATCTTCTTTTCTCTTTGCATTCATTTTCTTTCACCTCACAATTTCAATTTTTTTGTCCAAACACAAAATTTTGAAAATAAAAGAATTTCATTTGAAGTATTTGAAATTCTTAAAATTTAAAATTTCTCCGATTTTTAAATCCCTCATCCAAACACACTCTAAGCTAACAAACACAATCCTTGACAACATTAAAGGTTGAGTTCATAATTAAGAAGAACATTATCTATTGCAAAAACATCATTATTAACATATCTATAATCTATGTGTCTATATGTATGTATATTAAAACTCTTATTTTATTATAATATATTAGAATTTAGTTAAAAAGGAATTTTCTAAATAAAATTAAACCTACCTCTCTTGAGTTTTATGATTTACAGTCTCACAACCATCCTAACAATCAATAACACTCAAAGGCGATTGGTGAGGTCCTACGTAGTCTTTCCAATGTTACTAATGGTTTTGTTCTCGTAGATAATGGATTGCTTATTATGAAGCTATTTTTATGACACTGAGGATTATGTTTGTTTTCTTAAGTAGTTTACCATACTATCGACCACATCCTAGCCACTAAAGAACTTATGATTTTGCCATGAGTGGGGTCACATATAGTACTTGCCAAGGAGAATTGGGTTTGACACCTTTGCAGGTTAAAGAAGATAAATCTTGCTTTTAATTTTTTTGAAGAATCTTGCAATAGTCGGTATTGAAACATTTTTTATTCCTTTTATGATGTAACTTGATTATTTGAGTTATTATTTTGTTTTGTGAAGAAATGGACTTGTGGTGTTGTTTTATGACTATGATGGTCAACACAATTTTGCTTGATTTTTGTTGGATGCCTTAGGATGATTGTTTTTATGGTTAAATCATAGTTTCAAAA
>NC_038244.2:37004062-37044770 GCF_000004515.6 Glycine max
AAGACTAAAAAAATCCAAGAATTGAACTCAAGACCTAAAAGTTATTTAGTATAACAACTTACCTATAGATCCATGATTAATTAGTATACTTATGACACAAATAATATACACACACACACACACACACACACACACACACACACACACACACACACATTATGTTAGTAGATGATTCTTGCCATTCCATTACTAACTCACTAGTTGGACCAGTGACTCATTAATCTAGTACCTTGATTGGTCCAATTTTTAAAACATTAGATGAAATGGTGATAAAAAAAAATTTGGGAATTTTTATGTGGCATTGTGAAAATTCTTGAATTTTCCAAATTATTTTAATTCTTCCTTACATTCATAAAATTAAAATATCCAAACTGTTCAATTGTTGTTGAACATTTTTTTATCTCATTTTATTATACTTCAAAAAATTTAATCCCTTTATACCCAGATATAATTAATCAGAATATTGAATATTGTTTCACTTACTCATGCTTAACCCTTAATTACCAAGGGCCAAGAGTCTTTATGGCTTAAAGTCGAGAGTGATGAAAAATCCTTAGATACCTTATTTCTAAGCTCATAATTGTAAACACCCCCCCCCCTTCTTTCTGTGTTTATTTGTTAGTTTTACATTTTCCTATTTAACATGCTATGAATGAATGAATTGCAACATCAACTTTTTTTTGACAATTTTTTTTAATCTTTGCTATTTTTCTTTGAAGGAGGTTGAGAGATACGAGAATGAAGGAATTCGTATTCGACGTCAAAAAGTAAAGACACAAGACAAAGAAGAAAGCAACCGCAAAACCAAAGAAGAAACAAAAGTGAGTGTACTTACTTTCAAAATGAAGAGTTCTAGCTCACAACAAATTCCCCATCACATTTTTTCTAACACATCTTTTACCATTGGTTAAAATTTATTGAAAACTAGTAAGAAAGAGTATATTAGATATAGTGGTAGTAGAACTTCTTCTTATTCTTCTTTTTTTTTTTTTTTTTACAATAACTTAGAAAGGTATAGTTCTCTTTTATTGCTTAGGTGCATGTAGAGTTTGACATTTTAAATATCAATTCAATATGATATTTTAAATTTTACCATCAATATATTCAAGGAAAAAACATTCTTATTAATGTTTTACATTTTTTTTAATTTAACTACAAGGACTTTTTGGAAGTTCATAGGTATAGTGAGTATGCTTATTTTGGGAGTTTGAAATCTTTTTCATTACTATTGAAAAATACTATTTTTAAATATTTCTAAAATTTTAATAAAATGATGGATAAATTGTTTAGAGTATACATATTTTGGTTGTTCTGTATTTTCCTTTACTATTTAAAAAGTTTTAAAATATTGCTATTATTTTCAGGAATTTATTGTAGCTCAAGAGAAAAATAAAGAAGCAAAAACTGAAGTGAGTATACATATTTTTAAATGTTTCATCATTTTCATTATTGTTCAATTTTTTTATTAAATATTGCTAAATTTTCCAAAAAATGGTTCTACCCAATGAGAAAAGCATAAAAGCCGAAGTTGCAACAAGTGTTCTCACTTTGGATTTTTTTTTTGTATTTTTCTTCACTTTTAAAAATTCTCTTTCCTTGTAAATTTTTGTTGAAATATTAAGAAATGTTTGCTAATGATGAAAAAAAAAAGAAGTGGAAATATTTTTTTATATAACATGAAAATTTAATTTTTAATGTCAAAGTTGCTAGTTGATAAGAAAAAAAAAACTACAAATTGGATTTAGCACAATATTCATTACTAAACATGTATCGTGCTTAACCATGAATTTTTCAGGAAATATGCTAGTTGCTCAAGGAAAAAGTGAAGCAAAATATATGAGAGTCATTGTTGAAGAGTTTCTTTCTAAAGCTCATTACAAGCAACTTCACATGTTCAACCCATGATCTACAAAAATTGATAAGTTTATAATGTTCAAACTAAATGAAAACATTATCATCAATTTATTTAATACCTATGTTGAGAACCTTTATGTGATTTAGAATTTTCATATGATTTTATAATGACTTCTATGCTGTATGAGATGTGTTAGAACTTGACTTATTTTATTTTTATCTTTTGTTTATTTCTTCCTCTTTTATTTTAAATTCCCATTATTTATAAAAAATGCTCCAAGGATGCGATTGGAGATTGACTAAGATTTCTGTTGGTACTCAATCACTAATCCAGTTGATTGGAGTTTAAATAATGTCACTTGGTTGTTGACATAGGAAGACTTGTCAAATCAAAGCTCTAATGAATAGGTGAAGGCCTCCCAAAAATGAGTTGTTGGTTCGCGTAGAGCCACTTGAACCATCCTAGGGCAATGCCTTGCATGAAAAATGAAAGTAGGGTAAGATGATGGGAAGGTGGTGTCACGGTAAACTCAAAATATTTATTCTCTTGGTAGATCCATTCAAGCGGATTAGAATCATCAAATGGAGCTAGGCGAACCTTAGTGGTTTGAACCGAATAAACCAATGAATTGGGCGGAAGAGTTTTTGAAACTCAATTGCATATGCTCCGTGAAGGTGACTAACTCAGCAGCCAAGGAGGAATATTGGTTATCTATATGGACCTAAAGGTCCTTCATCTGAGTGAGACATTGTTTTAAAAGGTCCTTAACTTTAGAGGGAGGCACGGTGACTAATGAAAGCACCAATGGTATAGTGAATTGGGATAAAGATTCTCCTTCTAAGTAGGAAGGACTCCAAGGGTAAGAATTAGCTAAGAAAGAGTTCAAATGTCAATTCCCTACCTTATTTTCATTCAACATTGCAATATAAGGAAAAGGGATACCATCCTACTATCACGAATCTCAAAGCAAGTGACACTAATCCAATGATTACATCATAACTGATTGAAATGCTAATGATAGAATAGCATACATTCAAGTGGGTGCTAAGAGTCTAAAACTTTCTAAGGAGTCATACAGCCACAGTCAACATGGCTTAAACGTAAACTTTTCTCCAAAAGGGAATTGTTTTCAATCTTTGAGGCATTTCTATTATGGACTCACTTTCATTGACTGGTCCATAATGAGCATTGTCCTCCATTACCTTATTTGGGCTTAATGTTTCCCTTAACAACATATCATTACCCTCCCCACCTAAAACAACCTTTTCCACAAGGTTAAAAGTAGGATAAGTCTTAATGAAAGTCTCATCTTCCCATGTTGACTCTGAAGACGAAAAACCCTCCTAAAGAACCAACAACTGAGGGCAATCTCCTTTGTCCGAAAGAAGTGTGTGGTGGTTCAATTAAGGTGCCTGTAACAGAAGAGAGTGGCAAAATCTGAGTAGGAGGATCCCTTAGAAGGGTTTGAGTTTGGACACATGAAAAATCAGTTGAATGCAGGCTCCCTCCTGCAAAGCCGACTGGTATGTGACAAACCTGATAACGTGAACCAGCCGAAAAGTATTGCTTTGAAAGTTACTCATAACCATGATCCCAAACTGTGGTCTGACGATACGACTAGAGTGGAAGCCACACCCAATCCCTTGATTGGTAGCTACGATCAAGACGGTGGCTATCCACTTGATTGCACATGCAAATTTTTGTGTTGTTGCCATGTTCTCCTTAAAGAGGTGGAAGTGATGAGTTACTCAATCAACATTGGGTTTTAATATTTTGATTCAAGTTAGACCCAAATAAGAAAAAAAAATCATTGGTTTGGATGATTTGGTTTATTGTTTTGATTTGCATCAATAAACACCCCTAACGTCATGTCGCAAAATTTTGGTTCCTTTATTATTAGTCCTTCTAAATTATTATCACAAGGCCATGTATTGTTTTCATCAGCAAAGATGATGAAATCCTACCCCCCCCAAGGGCATCGGATAGAAAACTCCAAGAAGATTGGGCCATAGATGCAAGAGAAGGCCCTAGGGTTCTCATGAGCCTTAGGGTAGATTTCGGGCCCATGGGCTAAGTATGAGTCCACTTATCTTTGTGCATATTAGATTAAAGTTTCATTATTTTTGGGCCTTGTATTTAGGGTTCCATAATTTTGGTAGGGTACCCTAGAAATGTAGGATTTTACAACCCTTGTATTTTAGGGCACCTAGACTAGTTTTTGTATTAGGGGTAGTTTTGTAATTTTACATGCATTAAGTGAATATTTGATGTGTGTATTGGGAAATAAATTTAATTGAATTGGGAGAAGTCCAATCCAATTAAATTTTAGAGGGGGAGGTGAGCATTTGCTTGCTACACCTCATTGTCACATCATACAGTCATACTTTGTGCATGTCCTTCATGTTTTACATGCCTCATGATACCTAAACACACTTAGTGGAGAATCTTGGACTTGATATTCGATTAGAAGGCTAAACCACAGCTAAAATTCAGTGATCATAATTAGTGAAATTTTGGCTCCACAAATTCAAGTGAAATTTGAATAGAAATTCAAGTTTTCCTCCAATTTTGTGTGACACTTAGTTTATAAATAAAGGTCATGTGTGTGCATTTTTTCAAATTTGATCATTTGAGAATTACACTTCAAAGTTCAGACCTCATTTGAGGCATAAAATTTTGTGCTCTTTCTCTCCCTCTCCCTCCACTCATCTTCTCCTACCTTCAAGCTCTTATCCATGGTTTCCTATGGTGGTGAACTTCTTCTTGACTCATCTTCTCCTTGAAGTGGCGTCTCCAATCATCTTTCTTCCTTCTCCATTCCGTTGCCATTCATCTTCAAGAAGCAAAGGATTCCACTGATGAAGAAGATTCAAGGCCTACAAGCTCCACATGGAGCTACGTCAAAAGAGGACATTTAATAGATACAAGGAACAAAGAATACCTAAACCCATATACATATACAATAAAAAGATTATGGCATTGTTTTTGTAGACATCGTATAATTGGAAAACCATTCAAAAGAACAAAAAGAGAAACCCTACATATGACGTGTTAACCATGAGCTTGATTTAAATTTTATGATGTTTATTACATAATTCCTTGCCATTGATGATAATGTTATTTTTGTTATAAGCCACACAAACCATGATAACACCATATTATATTTCTTTGACAACAGATTCAACATAGGCTTAAGCAAAACCAACAACTAGAAGATTAGCAATTAGAAAGACTCCTCTTAAGGTAGTGTATCAATTCATCAATATACCTTTCTTGCCTGCCAACATTGACAAATAAATCCTCCACCTCTTTAATTTTTTCCCTTTAGATCCTTTCTTCATCCTCAACCATAACCAGCCTTATTGAGTCTATGACCGCATCACTCGTGAGAGATCCATCTAGTTCATCCCTAGGAATCAAATACCTCATCTTCTTCTCTTCCAACAGTTTTGTGTTCAATCCTTGGTCTTCAAGAAACATTAATAGAAATACAGGTTTCTCATTTTGAACAGCCTCCACCATAAAGGTCCAACCAAAGTCAGTAAAAAACCCACCAATTTCCACGTGGCTTAATATCTTTAATTGTGGTGCCCAACCAGTGCACACTATTCCACACCCTTTAGTTCACTCCTCAAAATTTTCCGGTAATTGTAACACATCTTTATCCCATGGTCCACGTCAAACCCTTAGTCCCAAAAAAATGGAAGTTTTGATTTCTCCAAACCTAGAGCTATTTCTGTGACTTAATCTTGACTTTGTTTCGCTTTGCTTCCAAACACCACATACAACACACTCCCACATTCTTGATTGTCTAACCACTCCTTCATCCACTGCCATGTCACATTATCCTTGTCGCCCTCAAACCTAGTGTTGACCAGCTGACCCACCGAGAGAACCGATTTATGGTAAATGTTCTCCAACACTTCAATGGTTTGCTAATGTAATTAGGCCTTTTAGTTTTTCTAATGTAAGAGGCCTAGCACACTAACAATCGTATCCTTCACCTCACCAATAAGTTGCTCAAAACCTTGTTGGACCCCCATACATGCTACCACCTTAGATTCTTCAAGTGTTAATTATGTTCTTCTATCACAAAGGGCCTTGTCTTGATCTTTTGGTTGGAGATTACCATTTTTATGTAGACCAACACAAGCCTAATCCATTTTTGATAGGTATTGCTTTCCACATCCATGTAAATTCTGAGTCCCTCACCACAAACTCCAATCCATCAACATTAGGAGTCGGCTTACTCTCCCCCTCTTCTAAGGTTTTTGCTTTTGCATTTAATGTATTTGCACCTTCTCCCTCATCACCATATTATTATTAGTCACTATTAGAAAATATAATTTCTTAGTCGGTTATGAAGAAAGTCAACACTTTGAAGCCACCGTCGTGTAAAGTCATCACTTTTCACAAGTTTTTAAATCATCTTAGAAATCCACTTTCTAAGACGGTTTTTAACACAACCGTCTTAGAAAACATGTTTTTTTTTTCATTCAATGCACTCAAATCATAACTAACCAAAAATGCATACTACCATTTCATTTGGTTTATTAACTCAATTAATTATTATAAATTAATACTTTAAAATAAAATATTCATATAGTAATTAAAATAAACAAAACTGGGTTGGTTTGTAGACTAACCGAATGATAGCATTGGGTTTTACACTTAATGTGTAAAGAAATTATAAACTCATCACAAAAAGTAAATAGTTATATACTAAAAGTATATATACTAATCAATAGCAATAATAATAATATATGAATGATAAGACTCCACCAAGTGGCTCCACGTATGAAGGGGTGAAGTTGAAGACCTTAAGTAATTTGGTATAGACAACTCTTCCCAAGGACACGTATTTATAAGCATAATAGCATGAATAAATATCAATATTAATATATGAATGATAAGACTCCACCAAGTGGCTCCATGAAACGCCGTTAAGATTTATGTAATAGTCCTTGTAATCCTGCTTAAGTGATCTTATTTTTAAATTGACATGATAAAAAATTTACTTTTAAAAAATGTTCTATCATATTATTGATATATTTTCCATTAGCACAGCTAGAATTTCTAGGCACAAAAACAATCTATGATCTATCAAAACAGAAGTGAGCAAACTATCAGCATGTTTGACCAATAGTAGCTTAAACATATGGTATAAATATTGTGTATAAAGAGTAATGCATAATGTAACAACAATGCCTTTTGATTTTTTATTTAAATAAAAAATAAATAAAATAAAAAATTAGATCATCAATTCCCTCACTATATAAAAAAAACTTTTATCCAAGAACAATTTTTACAAAACATTTTTTGTTCTTTTTTTCTTTGACACACAAGAACCCTAAAAGAGCAACCGGAGGATGAGCTCCAGAAAGCACCAAAAATGTCACCATTGCTAACAGAGAACATTTGAACGACTACATCGAGATAAGAGAGGAGTTACTCACGCTTGGGGATTAGGAACATGTGTAGGGATCCTTAAAAGACCAATTTTGGGATGTTTTTATGAAATTTAATTTTGTTTTTATGCTTTTAATCGTGATTTGACTGTGATTGACGAACCAATTGATGTTTCGATGCGAAATTGATATGAAAAATTTTTTTAATAAACTGTTTCAACTACACATACATGAATTTTTGTGACAATCCGTGCTTCTGAGAATTTTCCAAATTACAACGATGTTGAATTATGAAAATTTAGAGTGTATATATATATATATATACACAATGAATTGAAATTTGGTGTTCTGACTTTATATAATTGTTTTCTTTTCTCCTTCGAATTATGAACTGCGCGTGCCTTTTTTTTATTATTTATTATTCTATTGGCCTTTGCTTATTTAGTGAATGGTTATGGAATGCTATACCTTGGCCTTTCACGTCAATCATATAGATAAATAGGAATATAACTATTGCCTTAATTATATGATAGCAAATCCAAATTTCCACAAGCTTAGGGTGCGTTTGGTTTGCATTTTCATTTTCTATTTTCATTTTCTGAAAACTGTTTTCATTTTCAAAAGATTAGAATTCTGAAAACATGTTTGGTTTGACTTCTTATTTTTTATTTTCAGGAAATAAAAATATTGAAATTTTTTTATATATTGACTTCTTGTCTTGTATTTTTAGAATTGCTTAAAATTACATTCCTTACCACCGCATTTTCATTTTACCCAAAATGAGGTTCCTGTTTTCAACTGAAAATACTGAAAATGAGATTTTATTGTTTCTATTTTCTGGTTCGTTTGGAAAAATATTTTCATTGAAAATGTTTTCAAAAATCCAACCAAATGCATTTCCATCACCATTTTCTGATTTCAGTGAAAATGAAAACAGGAAACAACCAAACCAAACACCCCCTTAGTTTTTTTTTTTCTTTTTTTGTATTTGGCTCGTTGAGTTAAATGAATATGCATGCCATAGAGAATGGGTTCAAAACTTTAAGTGCTTCACTCTAATTTTGGTCTAAATTATTGAAATTATTATGCAGTAATTTTTGGTTGAATTTTGGTGTATTGTGGTATAAATATTGAATTAAATTGTGCTTTGAATTTCTTGTAGTTTGCATTTTCAATATAATTAGTGTATATTCATACATGTTTTCAATGTATAGATAAGATCCTGACTTGTAGTATAAATTTATTAATGTATATAGGGATGTGGCTGCAACAACTCATTTTAGATTGTAATTCTATATGTGATATATATTTACTTAAGTATACTTTAGGAATCAGTTTGCGATTCACGAATCTTTTTTTTTTACATTTAAAAATATATACTCATATTATTATAGTATATATGTGTACAGTGAAATGATTATATATTTTTCATATATTAGAAGCTTTGAAATTATTATATTTTATTATTAGTGTTATTATACATATAATTAAATACTTATTATATGTGTATGATTTTCTATTGCAATTGATGTATATAATTTTGTAGTATTATATGACATGACCTAGAAAGTTATTAGTATGTTGGAATTAGAGAATATTATTATTTAATGAGATTGTGTACTGATATGTTGTATGTATTGAGTTATGAGCTATGAATTATGCAATCACACACTACTAGGAAATATGGTTTTTACATCGGTTATTTAAGACTTTCAACATCGGTTTTCTAACCGATGTTGAAAGTACCGATGTTAAAAGTAATATCGTTAACATCGATTTTTCAAAACCGATGTTATATGATAAGAATTTTGAAAAAAAAAAAGTTATAAATTTACATATCAACATCGGTTATTTAAATAACCGATGTTGTTAGTCTGCACAAGCAATTACCATAAACTTTACTTGGATTTATCAGTTGAAGACCACCATAACCAATAAATTAAGCTAAAATATGATGCTTTATAGATTATTCATGAAAAAAAAGAGTGAACAGTTTAGAAACAAATAAATTAAATGCCAAATGAACTAGGTAAATTTGTTATCACCTTTGGAAATTGAGCTTCAGCAAGGGCTTGAAAATGCTCCAACTCTTTTCTGTCTAAAAGAAATATAGCTTATACGACTTTATACTAACAAGAAGAAATAAATTTTTGCAAAGCTGAAAAAATGTACAACCAGACTCTTACATATATTTTTGGTTCTTGAAACTCAGAAACCTCTGTTTCATCAAACCAAACAAGTTTTGATAGTCCTAAATTTCAGCCATATTCTCTTTATCAAGACCTTGGTTTTCTCGATCGTGTCTGACACAATTACAATGACTCTCTGGTTGTTTCTCCCTACAGTTAATGAAGACAAATAATTGTAACAATCAAATCTTAGTTCCCAGTCCACATTCAAATCATTAAGTCAAATTCAAGAACCAACATAAATAAGAATACATATCTCAAATGAAAAATATGGGGCATATTTGGAATTAGATCTAATAACAAGTATACCTTTTGCCTAGAAACTGGTATAGCAACCCTAGAGGACTTGGTCTATTGCGCAACTATTTCTAATGCCTTGCTTCCACCAATAAAATTTGGGTGGAAGTGTTTATGTAGTCCATTTGCATAATTGAGTAGTTCAAATAAGAAATCATGGACATTGAAATTGATTATTCACTCTAATAGACTGACCATCACAATTGATATGAATAAGCTGACTGACAGACTCATGGCATGTCAATGGTTCCTACTAGACACCAAAAACTTATGAAGATCTTAAATTGAAATGATTTTTGTTAAATATAAGAAATAAAAGAAAAGAAAAGAAAACTTATATAAAGATTAAAACAATGGCTTGCCGCAAACCTCTAGTATAAACTGCATTCAAGTTATAAATGTCATAGACTTCATTGAGTAATCCCTCATGCATCATTCAATCTACCCTCTGCTCTACATATCTATCCAGTACAGGGAGAAATGCATCCACACATATAAAACAACAATCATATCTTAAGTTATCAACTTGACCCCACTTCTGCCCTACCACAAGCAAGACCAATATTATTTAAAATGGAAAAAAGAATCAACAAACATACTGCAATAAAACATGAATTAAATATCCTTCCTCCATTATTAATCCACTTGATGCCCACAACAATTTTCCACCAACAGAATAAAATGGAAATAGTGAGGAAGCCTGATTAGTGAATTGTGAAGCAATCACTTATAAGGCAATAACTTGAGGTATATCAAAGTATATATTTATGGACAAAGGGAAAAGAGACTATTGAATTTCCAGTTGATCAATGAGTGCTAAAGAAGAAAACAAACCTTTGCTGCCTTTCCTTGAAAAATATTGCTAGGAAGAACACTAGTGCCATTGTACAAATTAATATATTGATTTATCTGAAACCCAAAAAACACGTGTAGACATGTCATCCCCAGTTAGGCATTCCATATAATTTTAGATGTTCAAAAATGAATTGAAAGTCCATATTGCTTCTAAATTCTAATATACGTACAGCACACAAGAACTATAAAATCATAAGACTTACAATAATAGGCATATTTATACATGCTTTATACTGTTATATGAAATTAACTTAAATACATTGATAGTGTAAATATTTTTTATACACTGATAGAAATTTAAATAAATAAAATGAAGAACATAATGAGATACAAAGAATACATGAAGCATGATTCAAAATCCCAACCTGGATATAGTAATTAGTGCCCCTAACTATAACAGGCAAGTGATTACGAGCCGATATATCATTATCCATGGACACAAAAAAACTCTCATAGTCTCATTATCCTTGGACTAATTTAGGCCGGTATTTAATATTTAAAAGATATTTTTTTATACTTATTTTTAGAAAACAAAATAGAAAACTGTGTTACGTGTCGCAACCTACCCTTCGGCGGGAGGGTGACGCGTGACTCGCGGGATGCGTGTTCCATGAAAGGAATACACGCGGAGTCGCAACCAACATTTATTTGAGGAAAACGTCGGAAAAACCGGAAAAGACGCGATCTACGAACTTTTTAAGTGAAAGGCTCGGGAGTTGTATTTACGCGCGGGGAAGGTATTAGCACCCCACACGTCCGTCACAAGGGACGACAACCTTTAATCGAATGTGCAAACATGACTTTGATTTTTAGTTCCCTTTTATGTCCTTATATCCTTTATACCCTTTTTATATTTTTTCCTTTTTTGTGGTCGACAAGGGTGTTTCCCTTTGCTCCTACGTATTCCTCAATTTGCGATGAGGAAATCAGACCTACGTAGTTCTTTCTTTATCAAGTGATTCTTTTTTTACTTAAAAGGTGATCATTTTAAGGCGTTGGACCTTAAAAATGATTCATTTTACTTAGTGATAAATTGAAATGACAAACTTCAAAAACCTATTTTTGTGGACGAGCTTGACTAGGCGAGTTGATTTTAGCCTTAGTTTCACTTTAGTTATTAGTCAATTCGATTAAGAATGAGAAATCCCAAAGAGAAAACGTCCAATTGATTTTTCGCTTTATTTTACTAAAAGGTATTTTTTGATTATTATATTATTTTTTATCTCTTTTTGTTTTCCAACGTGGTTACGGCACGACCGAACGGTCGGAATTCATTTTAACCGAAGCTAACGGATAATATAATTCAAACGATCGGTGGAAATTTATTTTATTTTTAAGTTAAGCGAGAAATGACTTAAGTAAAATGGCTTAAGCACGTCAAAAGGGGGTATAAAAAGTAAATGAAATGAGAATAAAAATACACGAAACACAATGTGGACCACCATGGGTACATAGAATGAATCGAAAAGCTTGGTTCGAGGTACTTACCGTTGAAGATCGAAGAACGATGAAGAACGAATGAAGAACGTCGAAGAACGGTTGAAACCTTTGCGAAATTCTTCATGGAAAATGTTACGGAAACGTTTCGGAAGCGCCTCGGCTTAGATTTTCTTCACGGAAACAATTTTTCCAAGCAAATTCGAAAGAGAGAGAAGTGCCTAAGGGGTTGAACCCTTTTCTTCTTCACTTCCTCCCCTATTTATAGCAAAATAGGGGAGATGCTTGCCGCCCAGCTCGCCCAGGCGAGCCAAGTTGCTTCCTCCAGAAGCAACAGCCTTCTGGAGGGCCCAAGTGGGCCTGGGTGCTATTTGCACCCCCATTTTTACTAAGTACACCCCCCTCTGCCTTTTTTTTTGGTGATTCTTTTTTCGTAAAGTTACGGAAACTTACGAATTTTGTAACGATACTTGTTTTCTTTCCGTAATGTTACGGAACCTTGCGGATTACATAATCATCCCCTTTTTGACTTACGGAATGTTACGGAACCTCACTTAATTATGCAACGATGCCTCCATTTGATTTCCGATGTGTCACGGAAACTTACGGATTGTGCATCAATATTTTTTTGGTTTTCCGGCATGTCCTGGAATTTCACAAATTGCCTAATGATGGGTGCCAAGCACCTCACAAGGACCAAAGAAAAGTCGCATGTCATCAAGCAAAGGTCCCCGGACGAAATTAGGGTATGACAGTTGCCCCTCTTTACTTGTCTTTTATTGGAGATAAAAGGAAAGTAAAGATAAGACACTAATTTCGTTCCTCTCGATTTGATGAGAGTCACGGGTGACCATAAAATCTCCACATGCAAATGACTTGTTGTTCCCGAGGGAACAAAAGGTGCAGAAGACGATGTCAGTCTCTGCATGCTATTAAGCGTTCTGTCTTACAGATAGCAAAAGAATGTTTATACGGATAACCACTCGGGTATTTCCGCCCGTCAGCGTGACTCAAAAGTCAGTATGACAGATCTTGTGAGTGCGGAAGATAATGTAAACCTCTGCGTGTCATCGGGCCCGCCGCCTCTGGATGACAAAGGGTGCAGAATGACTAAATTTTGTCTCTGCGCGCCATCGGACACGACTGTGTCTGAATGGCAAAGGGGTGCGAAATGACCAAATTTTGTCTCCGCATGTCATCGGGCCCGCCGCCTCTGGATGACAAAGGGTGCAGAATGACTAAATTTTGTCTCTGCGCGCCATCGGACACGACTGTGTCTGAATGGCAAAGGGGTGCGGAATGACCAAATTTTGTCTCCGCATGTCATCGGGTCCGCCGCCTCTGTATGACAAAGGGTGCAGAATGACCAAATTCTGTCTCTGCGCGCCATCGGACACGACTGTGTCTGAATGGCAAAGGGGTGCGGAATGACCAAATTTTGTCTCCGCATGTCACATGACCTCAGGGTCAGTATGACAGATCTTGTGGGGCGGCCGACAAAAGCAAGGCTCTTGCTCCTACGTATCCTCCAATGAGGAACTCAGACCTACGTAGTTCTAGATAACTTGTGAGACTTGAAAAAGTCTTGACCGGAAGATGCTGACATCTCCGGAAAGGGCGCAGATGACCATATTGGCCTCTGCTCATCAATCACACTTGGGGTCACTGAATGACGAGGTGCGGATAACCGTAAGGTGTCTCCGCGAGCTACCAGCTTTTGAGTCATGGTAACAAAAAGCGGTGCGGTCGACAAAAGCGAGGCTCTTGCTCCTACGTATCCTCCAATGAGGAACCCAGACCTACGTAGTTCTGGATAACTTGTGAGAGTTAAAAAAAGTCTCGGTGTTTTCTCCACTAAAATGCAAACATGCTTTAGCAAAGAGACAAATATTCCAACCGTTTAGAGCAGCATATGCTTTTTTGAGTGACAAACACTGCGTCTACCAGGGAAGGAGAGTCTGCTGATGGAATCCCCCATAACCATAAATGAGATTTTGGATGTTAGCATTTTGTTTCTAAATGACCATTTAGAGGAAACACTGGGTTCGACAAAACAGAAGAAATCCACTCAAAGTGTATCAATCTTGCACAGGTAAGTGTTTCATCCTAATTCCAAACCATAGATATGTCATGACTTGATTTTGCAATTTATTTCCTATCAAATCAAAAATTACATGCGTGATCATGGATCAATAGGACTTCCCTTGGGAATGGGTTCTTTTGATGGGTTTTTCGGCTTTTGTGTGTTTTTGGCTTTTGATTTTTGGTTGGCTTTTTCTTTTTCTGTTTTTGTTTGACGCGAGGCGAACAAGTCACCGACGCACAGGATTTTGGTTGGTAATCAAAGGGAGAAGACCACTTTTAGGTTATGGTTTCCTTTTCTTTCTTTTGTTCATTTGGTGACAATTCCGAATTTGTTCAGATATTGTCTGGTCCAGAGACCTCTCTGCATATTTCTTCTGTTTTCTATCGATCCTTGATCAGGAGCTTTCTTTCCTTCTTCTCCTTCTCTTTTTTCTTTCTCCCACTCTTTGATTGGGAATTTCCTTTCCTCTCTTTTTTCCTTTGATTGGAAATTTTCCTTCTCTCCTTTTTTTTTTGCTTCCTCTTTGATTGGAAATTTTCCTTCTCCTTTTGTTTTTTGCTTCCGAGGGTAAGGATTGACATTCTCACCCTGGGTCAAGGTTTATGGTGAGTCAGGATTTTGGCTCAAAGCTTGTAGAATGGCTAGACATGATACATGTCAGGGTTTGGTTCAAGGATAAAAGGGATGCCCCACATTATTTCCATGACACAAATGCAAAAATGATGATTTGGAAACTTTATGCAAAACTGGTCATGCATGCACCTATGTGGACACTCAAGTGTCAAATTTTTATGGTCATGTGATGCTAAGGCTCAGGATTCATTTCCTCTATTTTTAGTCAACCCAATGTTTCCAAAATATGTTCTTTTATCAATTTGTGCATTCATTCGAGTCCATTTCGGGCGTCCGGGAAAATTTTCACAACATTCACCCTTCAGGTGTATACACATTTTTCAAAAACTAGTTATGATCAGTGAATTTTTTCAAAGAAAAGTTGGAAGTCATCTCTTTTCAAAAGCATGTTGGTTTTTCAGCTAGACAACTTATTTTTCTTTTTTTTTTCTTCCTTTTTTTTTATCATTATCATTTGTTTATTTCTTTTTCTTGTTTGTCTTTGTTTTTTTTTTCCCTTTTTTTTTCATGAGGTATTTTGCTACCTAAACATGTGTATATTTTTGTGAGGTATTTTTGCTATATACATGCATATCCAAGGTATCTTGCTACCTAAACATACATATATTTTGTGTGAGGTATTTTTGCTATATACATGCATATCTAAGGTATCTTGCTACCTAAACATACATATATATATTTTGTGAAGTGTGTTTTTGTTTACATACATGCATATCTAAGGTATCTTGCTACCTAAACATACATATATATATTTTGTGAAGTGTGTTTTTGTTTACATACATGCATATCTAAGGTATCTTTCTACCTAAACATATATATATTTTGTGAAGTATTTTTTTGTTACATACATGCATATCTAAGGTATCTTTCTACCTAAACATACATATATATATTTTGTGAAGTGTTTTTTTGTTTACATACATGCATATCTAAGGTATCTTTCTACCTAAACATACATATATATTTATTTTGTGAAGTATTTTTTTTGTTACATACATGCATATCTAAGGTATTTTCACTACCTAAACATACATATATATATTTTGTGAGGTATGACTACCTTCCGAGCTTGCGCTTGTTTTATTTAAATTCCCAGGATCATGAGCAACTAGGTGCGTCCTACTATAAAAAGTGATCAAATAACAAGCATAGATTCAAAAGGTACTAGGTTGCCTCCTAGTAGCGCTTCTTTAACGTCTTGAGCTGGACGCGTAATGATTTGTCGGTCATGGACCCAGCTGGACGCTTCTTTAACGTCTTGATGAAAGCTCGATTAGTAGGGGGCCTGATGCCCTTGCTGGAGGTGACAGGTACTCCGTAGAACTGACAGAGACCCGTAATTAGAGCTTGACAACTCCAAGACCCTGTTGGACTTCTTCGAGTCCACTGGGTGTCTTGCAGGCGCAATCCCTGCAAACAATAGATGAAATCAGAAATCAGTTGAGCGATGTGCATACTTACCTATGATGACGTGACCTTGCCGGGGCGGGGGGGGGGGGGGTATGGGCACCCTGTAGGACTGATAGAGGCCCGTAACCAGAGTTGGAAACCCCAGGGCCCTGTTTGATTTTTCCGGGTCCACTGGGTGTCTTTGTGGGTGCGATCCCTGCAAACAATAGATGGTATCAGAAATTAGTTGAACCATGTGCATACTTACCCACGTCGGGACGACACAGACCAACTGATACTTTTGCAGGGGGAGATTGGCATTGCGGTCGCTGGGCAAAATGTTGCTAAGTAGCAATGTCATCTATATCTGTGTAAGAGTGGTCATGTCGGTGCGCATGATCCGCACTCGTCTCTTTGCAGCGGCACGGGTAAAATCTTGCCCCAATATGCATAGTAGTTGTGTAATAGCCTCCCTCTCTGGTTGTGCTCGCACAGTTGGTCACCCTCCAATATCAGGGGGGCCCAGGAACCGTTAAAAGGAAACTACTAGCCCCTTAACCGGGAGTGCAAGTCTCGGTTAAGCATTTAAGGGCAGAGGACCTTAAATTCTCTTAAGGTGTGGATGTGGAGCACACTGAAAATGAGGACACGTAGCCCTCTAAAGGTGAGGGCGTGCAGCCCTCTCAAGGCGAGGATGTGTAGTCCTCTGGAGGTGAGGGCATGCAGTCCTCTGATGGCGAGGACGTGTAGTCCTCTCAAGGTGAGGGCGTGCAGCCCTCCGTTGACGAGGACGTGCAGTTCTCTGATGGCGAGGGCGTGTAGCCCTTAGAAGGTGAGGGCGTGCAGCCCTCTGACTGTGAGGGTAACTAGTACCCAAGGTGAGAACGTGTAGCCCTCTCAAGGCGAGGACATGTAGTCCTCTGGAGGTGAGGGCGTCCAGCCCGCTGATGGTGAGGACGTGTAGTCCTTTCAACGGTGAGGGTAACTAGTATCCAAGGTGAGGGCGTGTAGCCCTCTCAAGGCGAGCACGTGTAGTCCTCTGGAGGTGAGGGCGTCCAGCCCTCTGATGGTGAGGACGTGTAGTCCTCTCAAGGCGAGGACGTGTAGTCCTCTGACGGTGAGAGTAACTAGTACCCAAGGTGAGGGCGTGTAGCCCTCTCAAGGCGAGGACATGTAGTCCTCTGGAGGTGAGGGCGTGCAGCCCTCCGATGGTGAGGACGTGTAGTCCTCTCAAGGCGAGGACGTGTAGTCCTTTCAACGGTGAGGGTAACTAGTACCCAAGGTGAGGGCGTGTAGCCCTCTCAAGGCGAGGACATGTAGTCCTCTGGAGGTGAGGGCGTGCAGCCCTCCGATGGTGAGGACGTGTAGTCCTCTCAAGGCGAGGACGTGTAGTCCTTTCAACGGTGAGGGTAACTAGTACCCAAGGTGAGGGCGTGTAGCCCTCTCAAGGCGAGGACATGTAGTCCTCTGGAGGTGAGGGCGTGCAGCCCTCCGATGGTGAGGACGTGTAGTCCTCTCAAGGCGAGGACGTGTAGTCCATTCAACGGTGAGGGTAACTAGTACCCAAGGTGAGGGCATGTAGCCCTCTCAAGGCGAGGACATGTAGTCCTCTGGAGGTGAGGGCGTGCAGCCCTCCGATGGTGAGGACGTGTAGTCCTCTCAAGGCGAGGACGTGTAGTCCTTTCAACGGTGAGGGTAACTAGTACCCAAGGTGAGGGCGTGTAGCCCTCTCAAGGCGAGGACGTGTAGTCCTCTGATGGTGAGGGTAACTAGTACCCAAGGTGAGGGCGTGTAGCCCTCTCAAGGCGAGGACATGTAGTCCTCTGGAGGTGAGGGTGTGCAGCCCTCCGATGGTGAGGACGTGTAGTCCTCTCAAGGCGAGGACGTGTAGTCCTTTCAAGGCGAGAGCGTGCAACCCTCTGTTGGCGAGGACGTGTAGTCCTCTAAAGGTGAGGGCGTGTAGCCCTACGAAGGTGAGGACGTGTAGTCCTCTCAAGGCGAGGACGTGTAGTCCTCTAAAGGTGATAGGTACAAGTACCCATGGGTCCACCCTTATGAGAAAGCAAGAGATCGACTCATCGAGAGGGCCGGTCATCCCAAATCCACAAGATTTGGACATTAGATGTAGGAAATCTATGCAGTTAACATGATTTTTAGGGATGCAGATGCATGCAACCTTTGTCGTGAAATTTGGTAAATGCGGACTTCATATGAAACAATGCAATGTAATGGAAAGTTGTACAATGTTCATGACATTCTTTCCCTATTTTGTGATTTTGATTTTGATTTAATTTTTTTGGAAAACACAGATTGACTGTCCTTTTGAAAGAGGTGATAATTCATGCAACCTCATCCTATCTTTTTGCAAATCTCTCCGGGAACTCCCTTAGAGTGTGTGTTCTGTTTGATTTAGTCACTTTACCATTTTGGAGTGACGGCAATGGATTCGTTTGATGTTTGATCAATCCATTGAAATCCTAGGGTTTGTCCCCCTTTTTTGTTAAAAACATCGATGGGTGAGAACTTTTGATCGGCCCCTATGTTCACTTGAGGCTCATGCACGGTGCCCCTCATTGCCCCAGTGTAAGGCTTTGAGGTACCAATCGTTGTCTTTCGTCATGACCTTGTAGGAGGGAACCTATTGGGTGAGAACTTCTAATCTGCCCCTAGGTTCGCTTGAGGTTTTTGCATGGTGCCTTTCGTTGCCCCAATGTAGGGCTTAGAGGTACCAAGTGTTGTCTTGTTTTCACGACCTCGTAGTGAGGAAGAATGAAAGAAGCAGTTGATTATTGCAAAAAGAATTTTCCAAGGACGAGAAATAGTTGAAGGATCTTTCAGTTGATGGATTAAGTCAAATGACTCCTATGTAGAAGCAAGATGTTTTGATGTCTTGATGATGCTAAAGGATCAAGTGCTTCTAAGTTTTATTCAAGACAAGAATCCAAGAAAATCAAGATATATGATCAAGTTTGATCTCTTAGAATCTTTAGGAAGAAGTTTCCAAATTGAAACAAACAAAAGGTTTGACCAAAGAATTCTATCATTTCAAATTGAGATTTGCTCTCTGGTAATCGATTACCAGCAGTTGAAAATGTTTTAATTCAAATTTTTAAAACCTGTAATCGATTACATAAGTCTTGTAATTGATTACCAGAGGGGATTTTCAAAAAATAATTTCCAAGAGACATATCTATTCAAATGTTTTATGAACGGCCATTCAAATATTTTAAAGAGAGTTTTCATTGCCCAAACAATTTTATCCTCTCGAAAGATCAAGAGCTTTTCTGAACTGAAATGTCTTATCCTCTCAAAAAGATTCCTTGGTCAACCACTTGCATATTCAATAAGGAATTTTTGATTGATCTTCATTTTACAATCTACCTCTTTTACGAGAGACCTCTTCTTCTTTTCTTCTTATTTCTGAAAAGGGATTAAGAGACTGTGGGTCTCTTGTTGTAGAGGATTCCTGAACACATGGGAAGGGTTATCCCTGTGTGCATTGTTAATCCGAAAAGAGAGAGTGATAGTTCAATTCGGGAATAGTCTTTGCATCTTAATTCAACCCCCCTTTTTCTTAAGGTAACTGAGGCCATTTGTCCAACATCCTATTCTTGATAACTCACTTCTCTCTAAAAAGACAAAATGAGGTCACATGAACGTCTATATTTTTACTTGAAAACACAGTCAATCAAAGGCCTTTTTTATTTTTTATTTTGAAACTTATTTGTTTTGAACTTTGCTCGTTGTTTTACGGCACCCCCACCAACGTGCAAGATGAGTAATCTCTGATTGAACGGTCTTGGAAGTCAACACTCAGGAGCGCAGGTTGCTTGAGCAAACAGACCAATGGCTTACACTCACATTCCGGTGGAAGTTGAATAAGCAAAGATGTGTTCGTGAGAGGATGTCCATTTTATCTATATCATTTAGCATTGTAACTGTGGTTTATGGCATAAACCTGAAAATCCTGATGAGTCATAACAACAGCTTCCAGAATTGCCCCATGTATGGTGTTGCTTGTCAATGTTAGGATTTCAACAAGCGATTCTCCTCAAATTTCAGCCAGCCCGTATCAATTAGACTTCACACTTTATGCTTCGGGGTCATACAATGCTCAATGGAATGCCCCGGGGCTCCTCCATGATAAGCACACGTTGCGTTCGAGTCGTATCCTCAGAAAAATGGAGGTTGAGGAACCTTGGTTGGGGTTATGGCTACCATTGAATTATTGAGTGGATATGGGATCAAGTTTAGCATATGACAACGGAATTTGGGGTGAACCCTACAGGCTTTTTGCTGCAAAATTCCTTTTTGTTGGTGTTTTTTGGTTTGTGCTAAAGGTGGTCTTTGTCATTGGAAGTGCGGTAGACAGACTTTGTGGTTGATTTAGGGATGGCCTTTGTGGATAACGGGGCGGTGGTAAGGAGAAGGTTTGTTATTGGCTGAGTAAAGACATTGTTGGGTTGGTGGGAAACTTGGCCGTACAGGAATGGCAGTCACAGCATGGGTTTCTCCCTCATCCTCACCCTCTTTATTTGCCCCAGTTTTCTCATTCGTCCAAGCAGGATGATTAAATTTGCCTCTTTTCAGACCCACTTCGATCTTTTTGCTGGCGAAGACCAAATCTGTAAAACTTGAAGGTGTGTAACCCACCATTTTTTTCATAGTAGAACACCGGTCACGTGTCTACTGTCATTGCGACAATCTCTTTCTCTATTTATTGGGGGCGCTACTTGAGCTGCCAAGTCTCTCCATCTTTGGGCGTATTCTTTTGAAAGATTTGTGCCCCCTTTTTGCACATGTTCTGTTGTTGCATCCTATCCGGAACCATATCAAAATTGTACTGATACTGCCTAACAAAGGCAACCACTAGGTCCTTCCAAGAATGGACTCGGGAAGGTTCCAAGTTAGTGTACCAGGTAACAGCTACCCAGTAAGACTTTCTTGGAAGGAATGTATCAGTAATTCCTTATCTTTTGCGCATGCCCCCATCTTCCGATAATACATCTTTAGATGGTTCTTGGGGCAAGTAGTCCCCTTGTACTTGTCAAAGTCCAGCACCTTGAACTTGGGAGGGGTGATGATATTGGGTTCTAGGAACAACTCTTTTAGGTTAGCAAAGGCATAATCTTCACCTCCTTCAATGGCCCTGAGCCTTTCCTCTAAATGATCTAACTTTTCCATTTTTGCCATAGCACGAGGGTTTTTACTTATTGTGGAATGCAAGAGGTGTAGCTGGGGGTGATACTGAGGGCCTTCCGGAGTGTTTTCAAGGGGTATACCACCAACTGCTTGCCCTTCAGTGGCATATCCGAGCCAAGGCTCGAAGTCAGCTAGATTGTGGTGGGGAATTTCATGTGTCTCTTCCACGGTTTAAGAGACATGTGCATGATCAGTTTGGGGTTGCTGGCTCTCAATGGGTGTAGGAGTGGAGTTATTGACATTCTTATTGGGAGTGTACGCCACATTGGGTGGCGTATAGTTGAGAGGCAAGCCATATGGCGGGAAGGCATGCTCGTTTTGAATTTGCACATCATGGGGGCCGCCCGTACTTCCCAAATCTTTGCCTACCATATCTGAGGTTGGATGATTCATTTGGTTGATGCCGGATGGGGACGTCGGGTTCACCTTAGCAACAACGCTGGTAGCGGCAATTGTAACCGCATTGGCTTCCATTATCTTCTTCACGCTCATCATGGCCTCCATCATTGTGGCCATTTTCTCTTTAATGGCCTCCATGTCGGCCTTCATCTTCTCTTGTATCTCCTCTACTTCACCCATTACTCTAGCTCTAGCACGAGTTCAGCAAGGGCGCCGTAAAGCGTGTCCTTTTCTTTTTGATAACAATGATTAAGTTCATTTTATTTTATTTTATTTTATTTTTCAAGGAAAGAATGCAATGAGCAATGCAACCAATGAAAAGCATGGATGCATGCGAATGGTGTACAGTTGAAGTATTGCGAGTTTTTATGCAGGATATGGGGTTGAATCAATTTAGATTTTCAACATGGTCCATGACATCTTTGTCAAGGTGAAACTAGAAGTAACAAGGACATCAACAATCCTAAATATGTTTAGCAGTAGACGAAGCAGTGATGTGACTCGATTCATCTTTTGCCCCAATTTTTGCAAGATAGTTACTTCCATACTTCAACTTGACTTGATGAACTTTTTTCGAAAAAGCATGAGCTTGGTTCAACCCCATAACCCAGGGAATGACAATTTTGATCGCCAACACTTCAACAACATTTCATAGGGATGAAAGACTCGGGAATACACATACTATGCATGGAGAATGTAATTATCAAATTGAGATGCCCGAAGAAACATCTTTTCTTAGTTAACCATGCATTAGGTACCATGTTCAATTATTTTGTTTGGTTGTTGTGTGTTTTTTTTTTTTTTTAGAAATGGGTTTATGATCCCAACATGGTTGGCTCATGGTGCCTAACACATGCAACTAAGAATGTAGCGTGAAGTTTCACGCTTCCTCTTTTTTGTTTTTGTTTTGTAGAGGAAAACGCAAGGATGAGCAAACATGAAAACAAATGGTATGCAATTTTGCAGATCAAAAGTTTGTTGAACGCATATGCATGATGATGCAATGACTCATGCAAAATGTGATGCTGGAATATGATAACGGACAAATGCATGAACGATATGTTCATTATGATGCCATGAAGAGATGCTTATGCGATGCATGATATGAATGCATTTTACGGACACGAGAGCCCGGAAAATTATCTCTTCTTACTTGCGCATTTGGGGGCGCAGTGCCCCATGTGTACAATTAAGAAGGTGATATGGACCTTCCGGCTTCCCGTGACAAAGGACGAGACCAACATACAATGCATGCTAGAGATAAAATGCGGGAGTGACTTGATTTGCACTGATTTTTGGAGTAAAAATGTGGGATAAACTCGTTTTATTCAAAAGGTTATAACTAGTCAAGATCTGAGCGACAATACAAACTTCCTAGCGGTTTCTAATCATATGGTCCATTAAGTCTATCATATGCTGACAATAGATGAGAAGTCCGTGGATCTCCTTGGGGGCGGAGTAGGTGTCCGCCATTGCTTTGGCCTTGGCTAGCAATCGGGGAAGTTCTTGACTCCTGTTCAAAGTAAGAGCAAATCGGTCCATCCATATTGTTGCCTCTTGGTGCAATGAATCAATTACCCTTTCCCTTGCTTCCATTTCTGCTGATATCTTGGTGTACTCATCCTCTAGCCTTTGCTCGTGAGTCGCTGCTAGATTTAGCTTCTCTTTGCACTCATCGATGATGGCCCACATATTCCCTTCAGTCTCGCTTAACTGTTGGGACAAATTTCTTTCCGACCTAAGGCAAGCCTTTAGCTCGTCCTTCAAGATCATGCCTTTGACCCGTGATGATTCCTTTCACCTCTTCGGAGCTTGAGCTCACTATTGCTGCCCTATAAAGCCCCTCAAAACTTTGTTTTGGTCGTGTTCTTACTTTCGGGCCTTCTTGGTTTCTCGTTCCAAGGCTTCAGCGGTGGCCATATTGACGTCCCTTAGTTCATCATACTCTCTTCAGACTTTGATGGCTATGGACTTGAACTTCTCTTTGACTACCCGGGCTCTTTCAAGCTTTGCCTTTAGGGCTTGTACCTCATCACTTTCTTCCGAAGCTTTAACCTCATTGTCTCTCACAGTCTTTAGATTTGGGAGCCAATCCAATCCTTGTGTTCGGACTCTCAGCCACTTATGATAGCCGCCGATGATCCCATTACTGCTTCCCTTAAGCTCTCTGTCCTTTCTTCATGCCGCATCCCATGCCTTGCGAACTCCTTGGAGTACCCTCGCATTGTGGTCACTGAAACCCCGTGCGATGAAAGGCGTGATGCTTTCGTCTGATGGCACTCCTCTCATGGGGTAGCCAAGTTGTCTTATGGCGAGGACGGGATTATAATTAATACAACCCCTTGTTTCATCAAGGGAACATTTGGACATCCTTCGCATGAAGATAGAATCCTGATTCTTCCTTCCTTCTAGCGAGGGAACAAATTAACAGACGCCCCTCCATGCTAGCCAAGAGTTGGGCTAGCCAAGAGTTGGTCTCAATTTGCCTTTCCTTTTTCGACGCACGAGCGGTGACCTTGTAGCAGATAGACGGCCTAACTTCTTGGAGAAAAAAAAAGGTGTGAAACCAGCCACACATAGAGAGCCAGTGCACAACAAACAATTCTTGCACTGCTCTTTTCACATCCCCGTGTCATACATGGCCAAAATGGCGACGACCGGGCTTTCCTTGCCATGATGAAAGGCGAGGAAAGCGTCAATCGCTGCTAGGTCCACTAACCCTTCCATATTCGGAAAGAGGACAACTCCAAAGATCAAGAGCGCCAAGATGTCAATAAAAGAAAGCCCAGTCGCCTTGATTTGCCAAGGCCTTTTGCCCTTTCCTCCAAACACTTCCTTGGTACTCCGACTACCCCATTCCTATTTTTCTTTACACGGTCCAACTCTTGTGCTGAGATTTTCATTACCTTGGCAACTCTTGTCGTGGAGGGATAGAACCTAGAGAAAAGATATGGCTTCCTTCCTCCCAGTGGGCATCCCAGGATTTCTTCAAACTCTTTCACAGTCGGCACTAGATGGAAGTCCTCGAATGTGAAGCACCTTAGGGGCTGGTCATAATACTGGGAAAGGGATGCAATCGGTTCCATGGAGACTTCTACCCTAGCTAGGTCCCAAATCTTACCATAGGCTTTGCGGAAGGCTTGCTGTTGAAGTTGACCCATTAATTGCCCCAACTCTCGTAAACTAGTGACCTCTAAGCTCTTGATTTTGACTTGATAGAACCTCTTTTTAAGCGAAGGCTTTTGACTTGATCCCATGTTTTATTAAAGTGAAATAAAATCTAGTGCGAATCAAAACTCCGACATCTATCATGGGTGGAATGGATGAATGCACGAAGGAATGCATATGACACGTATGCAATTTATGAATACGGGAGCCTGCGAAATTGTCTCCTTCTTAGATACAACGTCTTGGGGTAGCAAAGTGTCCAACGTATGTATTTAAGAAGGTGACACGGACCCTCCGTTGGTTTGCCCAAGAGAGGGGATTAAGACGGAACCCGCACATGATGCATATGCGAAAGGTACAATACGGGGATGTACATAGTACGACAATATTCACAAAATATAAGCAAAAGGGTATGTGATAATTATGCATGGGAGTGTGAAAAATGGCACGCAGCGTGTCCACTCCGTGCCCCTATTCAAGGGATCTATATGGGAGAGAACTAACTAGGCATTTAGTGATAACCCCCAAGGTAGTCATATCTCTTTTGATAGTTTCTAGAGGTATCATTCTCTTCGAAGAACATATTGCAGCAGTAGGGACTACTAGCAACAATAAGTTTTCAAAGGGAAAAGCTCTAGATGAGGGTTCACTGTAATCAAGCAAGTCGGAGACCTAGCATGATCACATATTCACCTCCACTCCTTATGTTCCCACGAACCCGGGTATAGGGCCCCTTTTCAACCCACCGTGTGTGCAAATAGTGTTAGTGTTTGTGTGCATCGAATGAATAAATATTTACCTCATGCATACAAAAAATGCACTAAAAGTATCAAAGAGTTATATATACAAGAACATAATAAAGGGAAACCAACAAAGGAGTAAGTCATGGCAAAACTTTGCACAAGATTAAATGGCCTAACTCTCTAAAAACAGTCTCCAGTGGAGTCGCCAACTGTCGCAACCTACCCTTCGGCGGGAGGGCGACGCGTGACTCGCGGGATGCGTGTTCCATGAAAGGAATACGCGTGGAGTCGCCACCAACATTTATTTGAGGAAAACGTCGGAAAAACCGGAAAAGACGCGATCTACGAACTTTTTAAGTGAAAGGCTCGGGAGTTGTATTTACGCGCGGGGAAGGTATTAGCACCCCACACGTCCGTCATAAGGGACGGCAACCTTTAATCGAATGTGCAAACATGACTTTGATTTTTAGTTCCCTTTTATGTCCTTATATCCTTTATACCCTTTTTATATTTTTTCTTTTTTTGTGGTCGACAAGGGTGTTTCTCTTTGCTCCTACGTATTCCTCAATTTGCGATGAGGAAATCAGACCTACGTAGTTCTTTCTTTATCAAGTGATTCTTTTTTTACTTAAAAGGTGATCATTTTAAGGCATTGGACCTTAAAAATGATCCATTTTACTTAGTGATAAATTGAAATGACAAACTTCAAAAACCTATTTTTGTGGACGAGCTTGACTAGGCGAGTTGATTTTAGCCTTAGTTTCACTTTAGTTATTAGTCAATTCGATTAAGAATGAGAAATCCCAAAGAGAAAACGTCCGATTGATTTTTCGCTTTATTTTACTAAAAGGTATTTTTTGATTATTATATTATTTTTTATCTCTTTTTGTTTTCCAATGTGGTTACGGCACGACCGAACGGTCGGAATTTATTTTAACCGAAGTTAACGGATAATACAATTCAAACGATCGGTGGAAATTTATTTTATTTTTAAGTTAAGCGAGAAATGACTTAAGTAAAATGGCTTAAGCACGTCAAAAGGGGGTATAAAAAGTAAATGAAATGAGAATAAAAATACACGAAACACAATGTGGACCACCATGGGTACATAGAATGAATCGAAAAGCTTGGTTCGAGGTACTTACCCGTTGAAGATCGAAGATCGATGAAGAATGAATGAAGAACGTCGAAGAACGGTTGAAACCTTTGCGAAATTCTTCACGGAAAACGTTACGGAAACGTTTCGGAAGCGCCTCGGCTTAGATTTTCTTCACGGAAACAATTTTTCCAAGCAAATTCGAAAGAGAGAGAAGTGCCTAAGGGGCTGAACCCTTTTCTTCTTCACTTCCTCCCCTATTTATAGCAAAATAGGGGAGATGCTTGCCGCCCAGCTCGCCCAGGCGAGCCAGGTTGCTTCCTCCAGAAGCAACAGCCTTCTGGAGGAATTTTCTGGAGGGCCCAAGTGGGCCTGGGTGCTATTTGCACCCCCATTTTTACTAAGTACACCCCCCTCTGCCTTTTTTTTGTGATTCTTTTTTCGTAAAGTTACGGAAACTTACGAATTTCGTAACGATACTTGTTTTCTTTCCGTAATGTTACGAAACCTTGCGGATTACATAATCATCCCCTTTTTGACTTACGGAATGTTACGGAACCTCACTTAATTATGCAACGATGCCTCCATTTGATTTCCGATGTGTCACGGAAACTTACGGATTGTGCATCAATATTTTTTTGGTTTTTCGGCATGTCCTGGAATTTCACAAATTGCCTAATGATGGGTGCCAAGCACCTCACAAGGACCAAAGAAAAGTCGCATGTCATCAAGCAAAGGTCCCCGGACGAAATTAGGGTATGACATTACGTTATTTTATTATCTTGACAGTTTCTTTATCATTAGAGATAATGTTTAAACCCGTTATATTATAGCCCGCAAGTGGACCGGGTAGGCTGGTTTACCTCTAGTTCCAATTCATATATAATTTAGTATCACAACACATTAGTCAATAGCAGAAATTAATTGATATATATTCTAGCAATTAGCTTTTATATGATTGTCTCTATTCTTAATATTTTCATCAATTTCAAAAACCATTTTCATACAGACATATTGTTCTTAAAGTTGAAAGTAAGATTCCTTACTTTCAACCTCAAAAATGAAAAAATTAAGAAAATAAATCATGGTACCTTGATTATCATGCAAATATAATAATAATAAATTATATCAATGCTGTTTTTTTATATAGTTTGCATCTCTTTTTTTCATTTTATATTTTAACGAAACATTGATAAATAATTGTTTAATATTTAAAACAATACATTACATACATGATAATCAAGTAATTAATTCTCAGCCCCCTATCTTTGACTAAGATATAGCCCTAATCAGATACTACAAAACCAGTGATAGCCACTTTATAGCTTCTGCAATCAGCTAAGCTATCTTTTCAAGATATTTTTTAATTTCCAGTAAGATTGGTAGGGACCAAAGGTACTCCACATTAAGTTTCTAATTAAGATGACAAGAGATAGCATAGCACCCGCAATAAATGTGAAATAATTGAAATCTAGTATGTCATACTATAATATAATACATAGCAGAAATAGTTTCAGACGACACATTTGCCCAATCGAGGCTAAGGATTCTTTTCTCCCATCCACAATAGGGAAAGTAGTGTTGAATACACAGTAAACGCAAGCAAAACAAACAAGCACGAGTAAAAGCTAAACATGAGAAGTTTAGGGAGTAGGGAAGCAGAAAGACCTGAATTTCCCTGCGAATCTCGGAGAAATCGTGGAATTTCCGGTCGGGGAGGTGGAGGAACACGCCGTACTCATCATTGTTGTCGAGGTTGGGCTTGCGCTTGGTCTAGACGAGCTGGAGGACAAGGGGGCGGCACGTGCAGATGTCGTTGCCGCGGGGGAGGAAGTCGCGGCCAACGAAGGCTTCGAGGATGCTGGACTTGCCACTGCTTCGGCTGCCGACGACGGTGACTTGGGGGAGGTCGATGGTGGATTGGCTTTCGACGCGGGAGAAGAAGTCTTAAAGGCGGTAGATCACGCGGGCGAAGATGTCTTGAACCTAGCTAGGGTTTTGATTTGAAAGAAATGGGGGAGAGGCTTACTTAGTCACGCACACGTTGTTGTGTTGTGTATGCCTAGCTTTGGGGTTAAACATTTAAACTTAATTACCTTCGAGAATCCTTGGCCTAGCCTTAAAAAATAATAATTTCACATTAAATATGGAGTTTCATCTTCTCCGTCATTCATGCACTTGCGGATAGCCATGTGACATATGCATGACTAATTTTTTAACCTGCATTCCTTTAATAAAATATTATTATGATGATAGCCATGTGACATATGCACGACTAATTTTTTAATAGTCTTATAATACCTGTTTCTTAAAATATTAAAATTTAATTTATAATACAATAGTAACACATACAATAAAAAATAATTTATATTAATAAATTGCGGATAAATTAATGGAAAATAAATTTTTCTAATTATATATCATTAGAAGATCATACCTCTCCTCTCAAAAAGAAAAAAAAAGATCATATCTCAAAGATTAGTCAATTAAGAAAAATAATCTCAAAAGGAAATTGAGTTCATTTTTTTCTTAAGTGAACGGAAAGCTTAAAAATTGGGTAACCCGTATACTTTTTAATTCCGCAATAAATAATAATCAGTGTAAAATACAGTTTTTTTTAATCTTCTACTCATTCTCCAATTAGTAAAAATAAAACAAAACATTCTCCATGACTGTAATTTTTTTTAGAGAAATCAGATTATGACTGTACTTAAAATACTATCAAATCACTTCATATCTCATATAAAAAGTTTGAGGAGATGTGAGACTTAAAAATCTAATATATCAATTATTAATTATCTTTACCCAAAATTCATCACTATTTAAATACAATCTTTTTTCTTTGTTTCTTCTTTCCTAAATAATTTTTTTATTAAATTTATTAACAAAAAAATCACATAATTAAAAAAATGAGGTTAAAAATAATAAAAAAATGACAAATATAATAAAAATAAATTACATGTCGATTATAATTAACTCAAATTTAAAGACTTAAAACATAATTTTCGTGTCTCATGAAAATATTATTATTTTTGTTCTAAAAAATTTGCTTAAAAATAATTATAATATCATTTTTTAAAATCCTACAAAAATACGGCATAACTATAATTATTTAATTATTTAAATTAAACCACTGTAACATATATTTTTAATAAATCAAATTAATATATACAAATATTTTAATTTACTTTAAATTTAAAGATAATATGATAATATAAATATAGTAGGATTTCATAGCATTTTTAAAAAATATTATCCATTTACCATTTTAGGAAGAAAAAAACTATTTTATTTTTATTTTTATAATAATTAAATAAAATATATTAATAATAAATTTTAATTTTTTTACAATATAATTGTTTTTACCAACATTCTATAAAAGTTAGACTCTATTATTAAAAACAGTTTTTTTTTTAATTTTCAAATGAACTAATATCAAATAATTTATATAAATGTGTGTTATATTTAAATGATAATCATGAAATAATAAAATTAAAATTACGAAATTCATTTAAAAAATTTAGTTTAATTTTTAAATGTTTACCTTTTGAATTTATTATTGTTAATTAATTATTATATTTTTTAAATTAAAATATAATTAATATCTCAATATATGATTTTTTAAAAAAATATATAAATAATTAAAAAAAGAGTTTATATTAACATTGGTTATTTAAAAATTAATATCGCTAAGCACTTACAATATCGGCTTTCAAATACCCGATGTTAAAACTGAATTTAGTGTGATTTTAACATCGGCTATTTGAAAACTGATGTTGTAAGTGCTAACGACATCGGTTCTTAAATGACCGATGTTAAAACTGAATTATTTTAACATCGATTATTTGAAAACCGATGTCATTAAGCACTTACAACATCGGTTTTTAAATAACCGATGTTAAAATCACATTAAATTTAGTTTTAGCATCGGTTATTTTGAAAACCGTTGTTGTAAATGCTTAACGACATCGGTTTTCAAATAACCGATGTTCATAGGGCGATGTTAAAACTCCTTTTTTTAGTATGACATAACTGTAAGATCCTTTAAGGATAATGCGTTAATGTGTGACGAGTTTGTAATGAGTTCCACAGTGAGAACCCAATGAGTTTAATCACTTGAGACACGATGAGTTACAATAATTTTGGAAAATAATTGAGATTTTGAAAATGATTGAGTAGTTGTGTGCATTGCATAGTTCATAAGTAGAGTCTGTGTTGGGTTGGACCTAAATCAGGAGGGGGAGTCTAGGCCTTGAGGGTAAATACACTCAGTTTGAGTGCTCCTTTAAGTCTGTGCTGATCCCACATGGTTAGAGCATTCTCGCAAAACAGAGTGATCCTGATTGGTCTCCCTATGATTTCATTTAGTGAGAGTGACTTGATTTACTCATTGTGAGGCATGTCTCGTTATGTACTCCTAGGCACCCGACAAGGTTTTTCATTGAAAAAGGATACCACATTGCATGTAGGCTTGAGTCTAGTGTATCTATTACATAACGCTTGTGTTTGACTTTCATTGAGTTAACAATTGTGGTTTGATGTTGTTTTTTGGAGTGTGTGAACTTGAATGAGTGCGAATAATGTGTGTGATTTTGTGAATTGATATTATTTATGTAAATTTAGCTCTAAGTATTATATGTTTCACATGATCTAATGTTTTATTATATACGAATGTGATAACTCATTCCTAGTGTGTGTTTGTGTTTGAAATCTCATTTTGTTTCAGGTGAGTCAGCATATGATGATTTTCACGCTAGAGATGGAGAGGTTTAGTCTGTGCCAGGAAAATGCTCTGATAAATGTGACATCAGGGCATAGGATTTTATTTCATATTTTATAATTCCAAGAATTATATAGTTGTTTTATGTTTTCCGCTTTAGTGTGACTTTTTTTCATTTATGATGATCATCCTTGTTTTGAGTCGAGATGATTTTATCATTATTTGAACAAGTTCTATTATGATTTCACTAAGTGAATGTGAACCTTTTCTCCTTTTAAAATGTTTTTATTTAAATGTGTTTTAAAATTTTCAATTAATTCCACATTCTTATCCTTTTATTATTAATATATATGTGTGGGGTAGAGTGTGTCACAGATTATGTTTCTATCACATGCTATTTCTTTTATGTTTCTATACAAATTATGTTTTACAATATTTTAAATTTTTAAATTATGTGGGGGAATGTTAGTAAATATCTATTTTATAATTTAAAATTTATAAAATATATTACTTATATTAACTTTGTAAGATATTTGTTTTATTCTGTTTTGATTTTTAATGTAACAAGATTTTTGTTAAGTTTAGTGGTTAGTTCCAATAATATTTGATTTGTTGAGATTTTTTTTCTGCACATTCCACTTGCACTTAGGCATTATCTTTGTTTTGGTTTGATAACATTCAAGATGTTGTAGTTTTTTTAATGTTAAGTAACAAGATTGTTGGGTTGTGTCTATACATATCTCTCTCCTCTAGCAAACACACAAGTAGAAAAAAATAATTTTCTTCTTTCTCTACATTTCTTCTCTTCTTTTTCTTATAAAAAATTATGGGAGCAATGGGTTGTCGTATCTTGGGGGAGGAGTGGAATCAGAATTTCCTACTAGTACAATGAAGACATTTTCTCTCTAAGGATAGCGTTTGCGTATTTCAACTCAGGCTATTTGTGTTTATTGTATGTTATATTGCATTGTTAAGTCATGTTGTTCTATTATATTCTGAAATTACTTTACTATTGTTGTTTATGTTAGTTAGTTTAAGGCTTTACCTTTTCTTGTCATTTATTTATTTTATTTTATTTTCTAACACTATACAACCTCCAAGGTGGATACTATACATGTGGATCCTGCACTTTTTGACCAACCTCACCAATTTAATCCATGGAGATGGTAGGTCAGTTCCATTTATAACTTATATAGACTCATTGCATATTTGCATGCTTGAGAATTATTATTTCTCTTCTTTTTTAAAGCCAAGGTTTAAAGATAATGTTAGAAAAAAGGAAAAAAGATTATTATAAGCACCTTTATACTAGCTATAAAAATAACTTTTACTGAGTAGCTATAAAAAAAAGCTTTATACCAACTATAAAAAAAACTTTATACTAGATTGAACAAAATAAGAAAAAATCTTTATGAACAGCCAGTCAAGGGTGTAGTACTTAATCAGATTGAATATATGATAATATTTTTTATTTTGTCCACCGCTTGATATCGATCCATAAACGTTAAAAAATTCAAGCAAAGTCATTGTTAAGTCTTGAGTGCATGGACTTTGAAGTGCTAACCTAGTTATTATTTGGTTAGAATTAATCCAAAGTGCTGTCGATTTTCTCTCACAATAGGTATCTTAGAATCTAATGAAAAATAACTATTATGTATGGACTATAGAGACATATATCCTTCTTAATTTTTTAGTGAAAGTGTGCCAATTAAATGAAGACTTATAAGTTGCACATGCATTTAAGATGATTCACATGTAAGACATTGGTTGAAATATTATTTTTTATAATAAAACAACTAAATTATATTTTTTTAGGAACAACTAAATTATGTTAAAAATATCAAAATCATTTAATACTTGTTTTCTAAGTAATTGAAAATTTTGATAGAGTGTATTAAATTATTCTTAATAAATACACTTATGATACTTGTTAGCAAGGCTCAAGAATTATATTACGGTTGAAGTTTCTCTATTTCTTTAATTGCTATACGCATTTAGCAAATTATCTTATACCACCAAGCCTTCGGATATTCTATAAATTGTAAAATAAAATACTAATCATTGGTTTGATATGTTCACTACAAAAAAAAATGAATATTTGTGGCGGTTAAAAAATCATTTTTGGTGGCTAAAAACAGCCACAAATTGAATTTATGACGGTCAAGATCAACTGTCAGGAGTTTCGACGTCAGAAAAAATTTGTGACGATTTTTTGATGAATGCGGGTAATCTGCCAGAAAACTTGTGACGGTTGAAAACAGCCACAAAGTTCATTTTTTGCTTTTCTATTTTTGTAATTTTTCATTTTCTAGCGGTTATAAAACCGCCGCAAAGTGTGTTTTTGAATTTCTTTTTTTTGCCAAAAACAATATTTTTTTACAAAAAAAAAATCATATTAATCTTTCTCTAGTTTTAATCATTTCCATTAGTTCTATAATTATTTTCATTCCTATTTGATTAAGTATACAAATTGAGATAACGTATTAAATTTCTATTCTCTCAAATTTCAATACTATCATAATTATTGTAATTATTAATATTATCTTGTTGTATAATTTTTCTTTCGTATTTATTCCTATTCACACCACAATCTTCAAAATGATTCAATATATCCTATAATTATACTTAGCATCAAAAAGTCAATTACATCTTTGATAGAATTAAAATTACAATTAACAATATCAAACATAGTTTCAACATGCATAAAACTTCAGTGTAATAACAAGCTCCAAGTTGAAACAATGTGCATGCATAATGTGTTCAACTAAGGAAATCTAATTAGTCATACCATTGAAAATTTGAAACATATATTACATCCAAAACCGTATATATCAAAAGGAATTAAGCAACATATGTCAAGTTGCATGAAAAATACTATCTAACGATGATCCTCCTCTTGGTGTTGGCCCGTCTTGTCCACTTCCTTCATCCTATGAAATAAAAATCATATCATGTCAAGTGTTAATAATATATTAAATTTAACACAAGAATAGAAAAAGTATTTACAACTATGTTACTAGTGTTATGACCAAACATAGCACCCAGCTCAAAAGGAATATGCCCTTCCTTCATTTGGATGTATGCAAGCATCATTTTTTAATGTCTTGACATTCTCTTTAGAAGTTGTCAATTTGTCCCTTAAACAAGTAACCTCCTCTTTCAATCTAGAGTTCTCGGCTGAATCAGAATTTGAAAAACTAGACCCTCCACCACTATAGCTTGTGGTGGACCGAAATGCAACACTGCGAAGACCTCCTAGTCCTAAACAATGCACATGCCCAGTATGATCCTTTCCCATTACCTTACCCACGATATCATTAGCTGAAATTTTTGTAAAGTTGTCACTTTGACTCATTTCTTGTGTCATCTTGTCCTATAAATTAGAAAAAAATTTCAGCATATTCATGAAATACCAGTGCAAGCATTGAATGAAAACCATAATGGGAAAAATGCCTATGCAAACAATATATGCACATTGTAGGCTACAACAACAACAACAACCCGAGGGCTTAAATCTATGGCAAAAACCCTCCCTTCACTACCCAAAACCCCACCAATACCAATAGCAAGAGCACTATTTCCACTACATTCCCAAATCAGCCCAAACACCCCATGCATAGCAATTTTCTACCTCACACCAATATCCATACTACACACTAACACACAACATACGGGACAAACATGCAAGAACAATAAAGTTTTTGGGAATTGCAAGTTTCATGACAAGACTCAACTGAGAATTGATAAAATTAAACGCCAAATCAATCCATTGACAGAGCGGTTCTCAAATGAAAAATCTAGAAACTTATTTAACCCCTATAGATATTCAGTTGTATTTCGAGGCATATCAATCCATGATTTATCCATTATTCAGTTGTTCTTGTAACAAAGAAACACAATGTTCCACCAAGAGTCCTTTATTAATCCTACAAGATCACAATTGCATTATAATATTGGAATCTAAACACTCACTTGCATTCAAAGCCAAAAGATTAGCTCATATAAACTAAAGCCCCTTTCAACATTTTTTTATAACATGTATCATTTGTTGCTAAATGATAATCAGTTTACTAGGACTATAACAGATAGTACCATATATCAGATGAAGATATCCAAGTTACAATATTTAAAACATACCATCTAGATTTTGTAGATAGAAGTTAAAGATTAATCACCACATAAAGGAAGTCTACCTGTGCAATTAGAAACCAAGAAGAAGCACAAAGACCATAGTAATCTTCCTACCCTGCCATTTTGTTTCATGTTCTTTATCTTTGTGCTCTATAATTTCAGTTCTAAAGATCCCAGGTGTTAAGCAGTATGTGTGGGTGTGTGTGAAACTTCAAGACATTCACAATAGAACATGATGGTTATAAGTGATACATCTAATTTCAATAAAGGTATTACACACTAAGCAAGTACTCGATCATACAGATATCAATAAAAGACCAATATACAATTCTTCAAAATGTAGAGTCCAAACTGATATCAATTAACTATACCTTTCAATTGGTTCTTCAAGGATGATCTAGTCACCAAAATGTATAACCTGCATACAATACAAAAGAAATGAGTTAGGAATGATATTTTCCTTAGAAATTTCCACAAGCAAGGCTGCAACCGCTTAAGGCACAATACTACAACGAAGGAACAAGTCAAAAACTAAATCTGATCATTGAAAAACATAAATGACACAAAAATTCCAATTGGCAAATCTCTATGAAATGGAAGGATAATAGTATACGGAAACTAAACTTTTTTTAAACTAGTTAATGCAACGATAGTTAAAATATTGCACCCATCAAAGTGAACTTATGTGACATGGATTACTTTAATTTTACAAATGAAAAAGGTGTAACACCCAATTTTTCGTAAAATAAATTAAAAAGGATTTTATTTAAAAATAAATAAAGTTTTAGAAAAATAATGAGGTTTTTATAATTAAATAAATAAGGAGAAATAATTTTATTAATTAAAATAATGGTTTGAAGGAAAATAAAACAGATGTTTTATTTATTCATTTGATAGGTAGTAAAATAAAGTTCTTGTTTATAAAATAATAAAATAAAGAAAAATAGAGTAAATAATAGGCTGAGAGTACCCTAGCTATAAATATACATATTAGGTCAGTTTTTACTTTTACGATACATCTCTACACTCTCTCTTTCCCTCAAATTCGTTTTCCCTCCTCTCTCTCCCAAAACCCTTCTTTTTCCCGCATACATCCAAACCTCCTATGCCAGTAAAATTGCGATCCTAGAATCGTTAACCGTTGGATCATCATTACATTCGAACACTGGGTTAGAAACTCATTTTCGCAAATCCCCGCCATTGGGATTTTCAAAATAATGCCTGTGGTGAGAGAAATGTCCCTCACACATAGCTCTCATTTTCCCGCATACACCCAAACATATTCTAGTAAAACTATGATCCCGGCGTCGTTAAACATTGGATTTCGAAATTCATTTTCGCACATTTACATCGTTGGGATTTGCAAAATAATGTTAGTGGATGAAGACATTCTAATTGCACACAGACAGTGCAATGAATAATCTAATCCTTTCTCTTTCTCTTTAACGCTTGAAAATCCTAGTAGAACAAATAGAGGAAAAGCTTGGGGAATCATAGGAAACCGCTAGAGATATCGCTATCACTGTCGGATTACACACGTGAGCCCGCTTAGATGTAACGGATAAGTTTATCACAATTGGGGTTAGAATGAAAATGTGTAGGGATCTTTAGAGGATCAAATTGAGGTTTATTTTGAGATGTTTATTGTATTATAATTCTTCCTATATGATTATGTGAAATTTTTTGATGAGTTTGTTTTACACTCCATGTTGTGAGAAACATTTTCGTATAATTTGTTTGTATTTTGGACAAGACTTACTAGATTAGCGTGATAAATTGTTATATTGGGATCATGAAATTGTGTGTAATGGATAAATTGAATATGTGCTAATTTGTGAGATACAAGTAAACATGTGATGGTGAATTGTGACGTTGTGATATGTTAAAATTGTGGACATGGAATTTGATTTTGAATAAGTGTGTGGTTAATACTTGAGGCGATATTACTTGTGTTGTCAGTTGTGAATTATACAATAACCCGACTGGTGTTTACCTTGAGAAAAAATGTTTATGCATGATGTGTTAAAAGGAAAGTGTAAGGTTCCGAGTTAGGAACTTGAGGTGTTAAATTGTAGCGCAATGCGTGAGATGTTAAAAGAAAAGTGTAGGATTCTAAGTTAGGAACCTGAGGTGTTAAATTATAGTGCATTGTGTTAAATGTGTATGAAAATATGTGTGAAGTTGTGGATATTGTATAATTCATGAGCAATATCGGCGTGCAAAAGTTGTTTTAAGGGTTGGACCTGAACCAGAAAGGTAAGGCCCTAACGAATTCTTCAGAGTTTAAGCCTTGAGAGTAAACACACTTGATTTGAGTGCTCTTTTAAGTCTATGTTGATCCCATATGGTTGGTGCATTCTTGCAAAACAGAGTGATCATGACTGGTCACCTTATGATTTTACTTAGTAAAAGTGACTTGACATACCCATTGTGTGGCGTGTCTTGTTATGTACTCCTAAGCATCTGATGTTATTTTTCACTAACATGATATCACATTGCATATAAGCTTGAGTCTTTGTATAATTGTTACATAACGCATGTGAATTTTTTATTATGAAATTGGTGAGTGTTGTTACGTCTTGAATAGAGTGTGTAATTCATGTGTAATGTGATTGGCGATTGAAAAATGAGTTTTAAATGATAAAGTGATGAAGTGACATAGATTGTAGTAAGTTGAGTTATGAGATAAATTTTTTTATAATGTATTATGTTTATGTATTTGTTTATCCATATTTTAGTTAGGAATGTGATAAGTCACTCCCTATCTATTGTTTGTGTTTGGATCATGTGATGATCTCAAACTTTGTGTTCGTGGGACCAGATGATTAGGTGAATGACTATGGAGAATCTCGTGCTACAGGATGGTTGAACACGATACTCTGATAGGATGTGACATTAGGACATGGGTTTCTGTATTATTTACATAATGTTTTGAACATGCTACTTTATGTTATTTCGTTGTTTAACTTGTTTCCTTTTGCAAAAAAATTGGATGACCTTGTTTTGGGCCATAAATGTTTTCATATCCATATTTGATAAGTTTTTAATTTGGTGATTAACGCGAATGTGAATCTTTTACCCACGTGAGCTCCTTTATGTTTATTAAATAAAATCATTCTAATTAATTTCACATTTTCATGGATGATATTATATAAATATGTATGTCGGGGTAAAGGGTGTTACAAGAGGCGTCTGCAACATTACAAGGATAAGAAACAATGAATATAATAAGCAATCAAAATTCACTAATTGATCATTGTTTCTATATTTTATGACATAAGTTACCTACTAACTACTCTTTCATGTGGAGAAAATTCTGACATAGAGAGAAAGGAGTCTCAGGTTTTCAACTATTCTGAAATAGTTATGATACAATTAACTAAGTACTACTACTAGAAAAAAGCACTTCTACAACGGTCAAATAGGGGATACAACGACGTTTTTCGACCGTTGTAGAATGTGATGTCGTCGAAGCTTAAAAATTTCAATGACGGATCCCAAAACACCGTCTTTGAAAGTGAGCAACTTTCAAAGACGATGCTTACATCAACAACGTCTTTGAAAGTACGCATTCTAAGACGGTGCTTACCTCATCAACGTCTTTGAAAGTAGGCATTCTAAGACGTTGTTGATGTAAGCATTATCTTAGAATGCGTACTTTCAAAGACGGTGTTGATGTAAGCACCGTCCTTGAATTAAATATTATTTTTAATTATTTATATTTTTTCTGGTTGATATTTCATCAGAAAAAATATAAATAATTAAAAATAATATATATTAGCATGATTGTAATTAATATTAATGGTAAAATTTATTTAATAAATAAATATTTAAATGATAAATTAAATAAAAATAAGAGGTTTATATATTATTTATATTTAATCTATCATTTAAATATTAATTATTAAATTAAATCTTAATATTAATTACAATAGATTATGAAAATAAATTTTACTATTAATTACAACAGATTAAGAAAATTGAATTCTAAAATAAATTTTAATATAAATTACAACAAATTAAGATAATTTTAATAAGAAAGGCAAAATGCATGTGAATTAATTTTCCAACCTGAGAATTTTGGTGTCTCAAGCCACGAGATGCTCCAACTGCAATCTTTTGCCTAGCAGACCATTCAAGTACATTTATGCTTTTGTCCTGAAAATTCAAATGATCCCTTAAATATTCTTTTATATTTTTTTCTATATAAATCAATGGGTTTTCGTACACTATCAGTGTAAAGATTAACCAATAAAAAATAATAGGTATGACTTTTAAGATAATTATTATCAAAGTTAATAAACTTATCATACATGGCAATCTATGATAGGATGATAGTATAAAAAATCTTTACACTGTTGGTGTGTTCTAAATAAATTCTAAATGAATTTGACAAATGAACAAATATGGAAAAAGTGCATTGATGACACTAGTACTTCATGAGATATTTGATTGTTGCACATTCCCAGTAGGACAACCATGGCTGAAAATATGAACTCTTACATGACATGGGTACTGATATGTTAATGCAACTCCTAAGGCCATTTTACACAGAAAAACTAATTTGGACAACTAGCACAAGGGTTCTCACTTGACTTTTAGGTTCACACTTGAATCTTAACCTTGTGCAGCAAATTAATTAAACCCCAACCACATTTTGACATTAAAACACAACTTAGCAGGCCCTATATCAGCAAATTATGTAGTACCAAACTTGACTTTTGAGCAATAGGCAGGATAATGCATATATCTTCCAAACTTTATTACTTTTAGGTTCACACTTGCCTCTTAACCTTGTGCAGCAAACTAAGTAAACCCCAACCACATTTTGACATTAAAACACAACTTAGCAGACCCTATATCAGCAAATTATGGAGTACCAATGAATTTAGATGTAACATATATAGAAAACAAAGATAGTGGCTAAAAAAGAAGCAGCTTAGGTTCTTTCTAGCCAAGTGAAACAAGATGTCAAATTCCAAATTTTTAGATTTATCAAATACAAGTTTCAATGTTGATCAATTGGGTAAAAAAACTAAACTATTAGCGAGTGGCAGTCAGTAAACAAACAGTTACCTTATTCCCTAATGCTCTAATGAT
>NC_038244.2:37044870-37186131 GCF_000004515.6 Glycine max
AAGGAACGCGAGTTTTCTGCCGCATACTAGCTGGCTCCATTCAATGTCACATATAAATAGACCTTTGATGGCCATTCATAAACCATTTGAATAGATGTGACTCTTGAAAGTTATTTTCTGAAAATCTCCTCTGGTAATCGATTACAATAGTTGTGTAATCGATTACAGGCTTTAATATTTGAATTAAAACGTTTATTAACTGCTGGTAATCGATTACCAATATGGTGTAATCGATTACACAGTCTAAAATTTGAATTCAAATATTTAGTAGCTGTTGTAAAGCATTTTTGGCCACTGGTAATCGATTACATCCTCTGGTAATCGATTACCAGAGAGTAAATCTCTTGAAAAACACTTTTTAACATGCATTACTTGGCCAAACCTTTTGCTATATCAATTAGGAATTTCCTTCCTAATGTACTAGTGATCATCTTGATGTTGTGGCTTGTATTCTTGAATCATTTGCATCATTTGCTTTTCTTCATCATGATCATCATCAAAACACCAAAGGCATTTGCATCTACAATCTCCCCCTTTTTGATGATGACAATACAATACCTGAGATCAAGATTCAAGCAAGCAACAACCAATTGTGTATAGATAAAATGTGCGTTTACTCCCCCTATATTTCGGAATTTATGATCACTTTTATCACTTGATTTCTAAGCTCTTTGATCATCATCAAAACACCAAAGATCTTCTACAATCTCCCCCTTTTTGATGATGACAATCCCTGAAATCAAGACAAACCATATACAAGATGATAGCATGTTCACACAGCCCTTACTCCCCCTATCTTTTAGCATGTATGCCTATGCCTAACTTTAATGAGTAGTTTAATTGATTTCTAACCCAAGGTCTCTCAAGTTCTCTCCCCCTTTGGCAACATCAAAAAGAACTAGACAACACAATCAAAAACCAAACACAATAAATATCCAAACAACGCCATTCATGAAGCCAAAATAAAACCATACATTTGCATAATCAACTAAAGCAATGTCTAGAAATATAATTATAGTGGAAGACTACGATAACTAGATCAATAAAAAGCCAAATACACGACGTTAAAACAGAGTACTAATAATACTTAATTACTAATAAGACTTAGTCTTAATAATAACTTATAAGCTAAGAGGATGATGGAAGCGGTAGTGGTGGATCAAAACAAGTACGGATGAAGGAGACATCTTCTTCAACTTTGGTGATCCTTGATTCCATGGCATCAAACCGCATGTCGACTTGCAATTCCATATTATCAAACTTGTCACCAACAAAAGTTTGAAGACCATCGAACTTTTCCAAAAGCTTTCGAAGAAGAGAGGAATTATCTTCAACTGGGTTGGTTGCTTTCATCATCAGCGGGTGGAGCACCCTTTTTGACCCAAGAGCCATCAAGCTCTTTGCGGTAACCAAAAGAAGCAATCACAGCAGCACCAATTAAAAAGGATCTCTTGATTGGAACGTAAGGTTCAGAATCAAGAGGAATTTGAAAATGGTGGAAAAAGAGAGTGAAAAGCTGTGGATATGGTAGTGGAGCATTTAATCGCAATGCCTTATGCATGCGATATCTGACTAAGTGTGCCCAGTCAAGTTGACGCCCTGTATGAAAGGCCCACATGATAATTAGATCTTCCTCAGAAACCTGGGCAAGGTTGGAAGACCGTGGAAGCAAAATACGCACAATTAAATAGTGAAGGATGCGGCTTTCAAAAGCCAATGACCCGGCAAGAAGACGTCCGGTCATATCCGCATTGTTGGTGCAAACCAACTGGCGGGCATCATGGGCAGAGAAATCAAATTTCCAGTCGTCATTCAGTGTACCTTCAAATGGTACACCGTCACTGGGTAATTTGGTTAAGTCATGGAAAAGGGACTGGTCAATGACCATTTTTATCCCAAAAATTTCAGAAATTAGAGTGTTGTCCTGAATTTCAAGATTACAATAAAAAGCTTTAACCAATTCAGGATAAATAGGCAATTGTAATGACATAAAAGGTAGAAGACCTAAGTTCTGAAAGGCTTGAATGCAATCAAAGGTTTCAGCAGAAAAGAATTCCATATCAATAAACTTATGGTCGATAATGGAATGAGATGAGAAAAGATTGGAGTACCGTTTCTGCTGTTCATCGGAAGAAAACACTGGGGAAGAGGACAATGATGGTGGAATTGGTGCTGTGGATGCGCTAGTGGCTCCGGAAGGATGAGCTCTTGAAGCCGAAGCGGAGGCGGAAGAACCCTTTCGTTTCTTTGACGATTCTGCCATTTGAAGGAGTGTTTGCAGATTTTAATCGGTGAAAGCAAAAGAGAAACGAAAAAGAAGAAGATCGCAATTTACGGGAGTTGATTTCATGGAGAAATGAGTGAGATATGAAGATTTGGAGGTTTGGGAATGGAAGAACGTCGTGAGAGAAAAGGGGCTGCGCAGGGATTTCTAGAAAATGTGATATTTATAGACGAGGACGCGTTGTAATCGATTACAAGGCTTGGTAATCGTTTACAAGAGTAATAAGCCTTCTGGTAATCGATTACAGGATGTTGTAATCGATTACAGGCTGCCTGTTCTTGTGTAATCGATTACACTATATGGTAATCGATTACCAGACCATAAACTAGACTAGTTCCTCTAAAATAACCTATGTTTATGCTAAATACATCTAACACTATCAATCATCATCACTAATCTGTATTTAATTCATTCAACTAAGTATTAATCAAACAATTAACACACACCAATCAAATATAATCAAATACTTACAATTAAACACAATCAAACAAAAGCAATCATCAAAACATAATCATAACTATCAATCAAAAACATTAATGGCAATCAAATACTTAAGGAGTAAACAAGCATCAAAAACTTAATCAAAAGTTAACAATCATAGACAAAAATCATCAAAGTAATTGATATTACTTGTTGGGCTTACTTGTTAAACAAGTGGCCTCTGTTTGTTGAATAAACTTTTATGTATGCCATGTGTTTGGAGAAATTGTTATCAATGTATCGTTTTTGCTCTTCTCCGTTTTCATAGTCTTTCAACATGATACCCAGATTTATGATTTTATTTTTGTGAATCACTTGAAGAATTTTTTTTTTTTTTTTTTTATTTTCTTCCCAAGTGATCTATGCTTTCTTTTCTTTCTTTTCTTTGAGATTCCTCTTGTCGGATTTTTCAATTCTTCTTTCAAAGACAAGATAATCGGATCTCATGTGCCAAGGTTGATTACTTTCATAGCATGATGGGGCTAAGGAAGAGTCTTCTTCTTTCTTCTTTGTATTGATGTTTGATTTTCTTTTATTTCTTTTGTTTCTCAGAAATTTATTGAACCTTTTCACAAAGAGTCTGAAATCATCATCATCTTCTTCTGTTTCAGTCAAGTCCTCTTTGTCACTTTCTTCTTGAATAAAAGATGATGAGGTTCTGAGTGTTATTCCTTTTCTCTTTATATCATTCTCTTCATGGTGATGAAGTCTCATAAGTTCCATTTCATGTTGTTGAAGTTTTCCAAAGAGAGTGGCAAGAGACATATTAGTGAGATTTCTTGATTCTGCAATTGCTGTTACTTTTGGTTGCCATTGCCTGCTTAAACATCTCAACACTTTGTTAATCAGATCTTCATTAGGAAATATTTTTCCCAAAGATGCAAGATGATTAACTATACAAGTAAATCTCTTCTGCATATCTTCTATGGTCTCATATTGAAACATTCTGAACATTTCATATTCATGTATAAGAGTGTTTATTCTAGATCTCTTGACATCGGTTGTGCCTTCATAGGTTACTTGCAAAGTATCCCACATTTCTTTTGCATTTTTACAATTTGAGACTCTAAAAAATTCATCCATCCCTAATGCAGAAGTGATTATATTTTTGGCCTTTAAATTGTATTGAACCTTTCTTCTTTCATCATCATTCCATTCTTCTCTTGGTTTTTCTATAATTACATTTCCCACTACCTTTGTAGGAATAAAAGGACCAACTTCAATGGCATCCCATATATTTAAATCTATGGCTTCAATAAGAATCTGCATTCGGGTTTTCCAATAGTGATAACCCTCGCCATTGAACATAAAAGGCCTATTAATAGAATTTCCCTCAAGAAATGGAAAGTTGGATGAGGCCATATCTATTCTTGAAGTTTTTAAACTTTATACAAGAATCCCGCTCTGATACCACTTGTTGGACCTTGTGGCCTCAGATATCTTAAGAAGGGGGGGTTGAATTAAGATAACAAGAACTATTCCCCAATTTAAATCTTGCTCCCTCTCTTTAGATTAACAATGCATCCTTAACATGAATTACTCAAAAGATAATTCAGAATAAACTTCTTTAAAGGCAAAAGATAAATAGCAATAAATAAAAGAAGTTTAAGGGAAGAGAGAAATGCAAACTTGATTTATACTGGTTCGGTCACTTCCTGTGCCTACGTCCAGTACTCAAGCAACCCACTTGAGATTTTCCACTCTCTTTGTAAAATCCTTTTACAAAGTCTGAATCACACAGGGACAACCCTTCCCTTGTGTTCAGGAATCCTTTACAACAAGAGACCCTCGGTCTCTTAACCCCTTTTCAGAAGTAAAAGAAAAGAAGAAGAAATTTCTCTTGAAAGAGACAGATTGTACAATGAAGATCAATCACAATTCCTTATTTGAATATGCAAGTGTTTGACCAAGGAATCTTTGAGAGGATAAGACATTTTGGGCAATCAAAAACTCTCTCTTATTATTCGTGTTTCCAAGTCACATATAAATAGACCTTTGATGGCCATTCATAAACCATTTGAATAGATGTGACTCTTGAAAGTTATTTTCTGAAAATCTCCTCTGGTAATCGATTACAATAGTTGTGTAATCGATTACAGGCTTTAATATTTGAATTAAAACGTTTATTAACTGCTGGTAATCGATTACCAATATGGTGTAATCGATTACACAGTCTAAAATTTGAATTCAAATATTTAGTAGCTGTTGTAAAGCATTTTTGGCCACTGGTAATCGATTACATCCTCTGGTAATCGATTACCAGAGAGTAAATCTCTTGAAAAACACTTTTTAACATGCATTACTTGGCCAAACCTTTTGCTATATCAATTAGGAATTTCCTTCCTAATGTACTAGTGATCATCTTGATGTTGTGGCTTGTATTCTTGAATCATTTGCATCATTTGCTTTTCTTCATCATGATCATCATCAAAACACCAAAGGCATTTGCATCTACAATCTCCCCCTTTTTGATGATGACAATACAATACCTGAGATCAAGATTCAAGCAAGCAACAACCAATTGTGTATAGATAAAATGTGCGTTTACTCCCCCTATATTTCGGAATTTATGATCACTTTTATCACTTGATTTCTAAGCTCTTTGATCATCATCAAAACACCAAAGATCTTCTACAAATACATATAACATGAAACTAATTTCTCAAAGGATAACACTTAAATGTTTTTAGTGCTATTTTCCAATTAGAATTAGAGTTTTATGTCAAGTATCTGAGCGATAAAAGTTTCAGCATAAATTACCAAGGTGAAATTATATTCTGATTAACTAAAACCTCTTTGTCTTGTCCTTTCCCTCATAGTGTACCAATATATTGTTGTTTGTGCAAAGTAAGAAACCTTTACCTCATTTCTTAATTCTTCCAATTGATGCTCATATTCTTGGACCTTTCGTGTCAATGTTGCTTTAAAATTGTTAGCTTCTTCTTCCATCTGTGAGAATTGTACTTCATATGTTCTTTTGGTTGTTTCCAGTTCTACCTTCAAAGCTGAAATTTCCAAATTTTTGTCCTCCTGCTCTTTTATCAACTTAACAACTTCATTCTCATCTACCTTCTTTACTTTCTCTTTGATCTTCTCACCCTGTATTGAATGGACAGAGAGTCCAAAACCCAAATAGCTTGAACATAATTCAATTAAAAGTGTATCAATATGTTGTTTATTGCGCAAATCAAGAAACCATACCTTTATTAAATCATATTGTTTCAATTAAAAATATTTTTTTTCTAAATTACTCTTCAATCAAATTTGATATTAAACGCAACTCTTTATTAAATGAAGGTATTTTAGATATAATATCATTAAATAAGATAAAAATAGTTAAATTTTTACTTATATTTTTTAAAAAAATTGAATTTTTAATTATAAAAAAACTAAAGAAATTAATAAGATAAAAATAGTTAAATTTTTACTTATATTTTTAAAAAAAGTTGAATTATTTTTCTTATGAGAGAGAAAAAATTTCACCTACTCCAAGAGCAGATCTCTTCATTTTTATTCTCACCATTCCCTTTTTTTGAAATACTAAGATTGAGTGAGAGAAGTGAGCACCGTTTGTATTTCTACTACTTATAACAATAAATTAAGCAACTAGCACTAACAATTGTCCGTATATTTCCTTTTTGCATTTTTCAGCAAAATAAAATGTTATTATGACAAAATATATTATTCAGTGGCATCTTTCTTGATTGCACACTATGGCTCCATGTTAATTAGAAGGCCTGCAAACTGAACAAAGAGAGCTTTAGGTAAGAAAACAATTATATATATATATATATATATATATATATATATATATATATATATATATATATATATATATATATATATGCAAAGAGATATTTAAGTAGAGACCTTAATTATAATTCTTCACCAAGGGGTGTAGGTGCAGAATAATTCACCAAAAAAAGGGTTGTGCAGCAACATTGAATAAGATAATTGACTAGCTAGCTCTACCTGTTTCACAATTTATAAACAACCCTGCCAAAGTCTTTCTCATCAGAGTCATCAGACTCATACTGCTGAACTTTTAACCATTTAAGAATAAGACTTGTACTAAATCTATTCTACACACTTGACGAACAAGAGACACTGCAAGGATTACGAAGCATACCTCCTTTTCATGTGGTTTGACTGATTGTTGGGCTTTGTTCGTCCGCAAGTCCCAAATGATCAATTTGCAGTCATCTCCACTGGACCCAAACATATTCTCATCCTTCAAATTCCATGACACATCTTCAACTATATTCTCATGACCCTGCCAATACAATCAAAAGCCCAATTCAATCACCAAAATGTGAGGCAAGCTAACAAAAAAGACCAACACAGCACACCAAGCATAAACTATTACAAAAAAGGCAATGAAGGAACTTTGCTCATAATTAGTTGAGCAGCATAGGCAAATTGATCCAAACACACGCACACGCACAATAAAACTAGTGTGTACCTTACTGCTGGACCAAACATTCTTGTTGGTCAACAAGAAACTCCAGTCTCACATTACCCAATATACATATGCATGCTCCAGTCTCACATTACAAAAAATTATAAAAAAAATGGTAAAAGACAGTTATTTGAACAATTTAAAGATACTTGTACAGAGTGCCCGAAAATTCTCTGCTGTCCTAGGAACTATCCTGGCAAAAAGCTGCACAATTCAAAAGAGTTCATTCAAACCAAACCTATGATGCTCAGGCAAACTTCAAATATCCTTTCAGACAGAAAACTAAACAACCAAATTCCTGATTTTCAGATAGAAAACTTCAAATATCCTCTCAATGAGTCCAGATACTGAAATTTCTTATCTTTGTTATTTATAACTGCCAAGCACCAATGAATCTTTTTATGAATAGGTACAAATATCTGGGAACAAACAATGTAAAAGATCAGCATAAAAACCAATTTGATAATTTGATTGGTTATAAGAAAAGCAAAACTTGATAATTTTTTCAACATAATTACTTTATCACATTCATGTAGGCCATATCCCTATTTGTTTTGGTTGGTCCATCTCCTCACAGATTTGAAATCATACCCATTCTTGCCACTTATTAACGAGTAAGAAGAATTCACAATTAAAATCATCAATGACAAATTAATATGACTAAATTACAGAGCAAATATAGATAAAACACCTATAACACCATAGAATAAAATCCATGAAAATATCATAAATAAATAAATAAAAACACATAACATCATAGATGAAAATCCACTAAAAACAACAGCAAAAATAAATTGAAAATAGCATAAAAAACAATAGAATCATAGACTAAAATCCAAGAAAATATCACAAGTCTCGAAGAACTTGATTTTGGGTTGTCCTGTATGTGAATAACAATTGGGAACATCATTATAGGTTTAATAAAAAAATCATAGAACATGTTAATAAACAAAAAACTAAATTCTGAAATTCTAATAAACAAAGAACTAAATTCTGAAATTCTAATAAACAAAGAACTAAATTCTGAAATTCTAAAAAATAGAGAACTAAATTCCCTCATATTTTTTACTATATATGCCCACTGTTCTAACTGACTAAATGTTAAGTGTTGATACACTAGCCAATTTATTCAGGCTATTCTAACTCATTGTTGATATTTGGCCAAGTATCAAACAGGGGATGTCATTCATAATTTTAAGTAAAAATTATGATAGCAACACAACAGACTCACAAAAGCTGGATCCAGTCCAAGAAAATTCCTACCATTTATAGTCGTTTATAGAAAATGACTATAAATGCTAAATTGAAGATATCGCAGCTACAATAGCACCAGGAAGATATCGCAGCCTGCATTGAAACAAATAAAAGAAACATCATTGAAATTTTAATTAAAATATGGAATCCCATTATTCATGTGTTAATCTAACTAGAAGACATTTTTATAGCCACAATTTTTTGATTTTGATTTGAAGTTCCCAAAATCTGCCAATGCAACTCAGCTCACTAGTTGGATAATCATTTGTTAAATCTAGCATAGACCAAACACACAACTAAAAAAAAAAACAAAAAATGCACAAGAAAGAATGAAAGAAAAACAATTTAGTTTCACCTTCTTAGCCAAATTAGTAAGAAAGGAAATTTAGGCAGTAAAATTAACAATGAATCATGCTGGTAACTAAAGTTTCCATACATCAGATTTTACTTGTTAATAGGAACTGCTTATTCCATGAAAATTTCCATTTAAAGATGCAACCTGGTAATAATGCCTTCCGTCAATATTTTATATGGCAATCTACTTCGAAAACCAGCAAAAAAAAACAAAGAATCTATACCCGTCACTTAAATCTTCCCCGTTCAAAGCAAATTCACCCAACTTCTAATGCAACACGCGTAGAGAACTGCGAAATTAACAAACATATCCACCACTTGCGACCTCGCTCAGGAACAAAGAACTCCCAAAACTAGAATCAAGCAACACAAATACACTTCCAAGTCCCAACAACTTCACAAAACACGGTTTTATACTTTTTATTTTCCAAAAAAAAACGGTCGTCAAGGCCGTGTTTGTTTGCACGACAACAAAGAATTTAAGGGAAGCTCAAGAAATCGGAGTCGAAGCCCTATTAGTAGGTTAAAGCCCTAGGTAGGGTTAACCCTTAGGCCAAAACCCACATCGACAACTCTACATAAAAGGGGCCAAATATCTGAGAAATAGCAACACCCAAGCAAATGTACCAGCCGAGCAACACACGAATAAAACCCAAATCATTGTTAGTAGCTATCAACAGTGATTACATATAAATACCTGGGTACAGCTAGCGATCTGAGCTTCGGTGACTCGAGATACGACGGGAGCTATAGAGATGGCACGATGGCCGGAGCTGGGGTCAACACAGGAGTGGAGATGGCACCGGCGGAGCTTCCGTCAACACAACAATGATTAGCGAATGAAGAAGGGACTAGGAGATGAAAAGGCACGTACGCGTCGCAAGTCATTTTTTAATTTTAACTAAACCAATTAAAGATGGTGTCCCTAAAATCACATCCTTGTCTCTCAACGTTTCAAAGATGGTGCATATCCGCACTGTCTTAAATCCTTTTAAATAAAATAATTTATTTTATAAAATAAATATCATTGAGCTTTCCACAACGGTGTTGTAGTACCCGTTGTTGAACAAGTAATTTTAAGACGGGTTTCAATAGCACCATCTTCGTATAGCAGCTTCAAATTACGAAAATGCCACCACATATATTTTTAAGATGTTTACCTTATGACCTTCGTAAAAATGCGTCGTGGAAAACCCTTTTTTTAGTAGTGTACACTAATGCAATAATGCTTCTTTTTTGGTTGAAGGAGAAAGTAATTGCAATAGGACCAATTAATATGCATAGAGGATGTATATACTTGCTAATAAATTACTTCAGTGAACCGTGAATCTTTCATGATCAAGTGACAAAGGAAGATCAACACTTGCTAATAAAAAGGAGCCAAAATTTCATGTCACTATTAGCCCAAATCATTAAGACATAATATGAAGGCAATAAATATTTTTCAGAAAAAAAACAAGGGCATTAAATATTAAATATATCTTATTAAATGTTAAAAATTACTCCTACATCACCACCTTCACTCATTTTTATTAGTCCATTTCTAGAAAATAATATACAAATTAGAAAAAAAAAGTAATTAATATGTCCATTCATATTAATATTATTTTTAACTTATGTGACATCTATTGTTATTTCTGCCATATTCATACTAAATGTGTGAAATATCTAAAAATTAAGTAAAAATAAAAATATGATTAACAATATGATTAATCTTATCTTAGTTTTCTTAAAAGAACATCAAAGATAATATTAAATAACTTCTACACTTTTATAAGTTGATATTTATAATAAAAATCACACGTGATAAAACTAAAGATATATCCTTTATGTACAAAACAATTGTTCTTGAATACTCACTACTACAATAAAGTTTTTTAACGACACACTAACTACGACGGTTAAGAAGAAAACGTTGTAAAAGGATACACGGTGTTATTGTAGTAATTTTCACGAAAGTATACAACGACAGTTATTTAATAACCGCCTTCAATAATGACTTTAAGCAGTACAACAATGGGTTCCGCGCTCACCGTCGTAGTTGTATTGGTAATACAAAGACGATTTTTTCATTTTGACCATCTTTGAATAAGCTTTTAAAAATACACTCCATCTCTTCCCTTCAAAATCTAGTTCCTCATATTATATCTCTCTCTAAAATCAAAAATTACAAAATCCCCCTCCATTCTCTCTTTAAAACCATCATCTCCTCCATCGCGCCTCCCGTCCTCCCCATCTCCAACCCCCAAACCACCGCGAGAACCACCGGTGCAGGTGGCGACGCCATTGAGGCTTTGGAGAACAACTTGGCCTTCCGTGCCTTCATCAACAACCTCTCCACCTCCATCCGCCATGACCTCGACCAGCACCACCCCTGGTTGGAGCTCGCGGACCATTGTGCGTTCTCGAAACCCGAGTCCTTCTCCGAAGCCACTTTCCATGTCAGCAAAAACTTCTCCTACTTCTGCGTCAACTACTACGTTGTCGTTTCACTCATCCTTACAGTTTCTCTCCTCACTAATCCTTTCTCTCTCATCCTCCTCGTTGGCCTCCTCGCCTCTTGGACCTTCCTCTACCTCTTTCGTCCCTCGGATCAACCTCTCGTCATTCTCGATCGAACATTCTCTGACTTCGAAACCCTAGCCCTCCTCTCTTTTGTTCCTGTGGCGTCCCTAAATAATGACTGGTTTAATAGTAATAATTTAAATAACAAAAACCATGAGATTTTTTTTTTCTTTTTCTTTCTCTCTCTTTTTCACAGTAATTAAATTCAGAAGGAAAATTATCACTATAGAGTCCTGAATAGCCAGTTCACAACTCTATTCGGAGTAATTTCTTTCCAATCACTCATAACCTCTAAACTATTTTGCTCTTTCAAAAAGAAAAATATACCAGCCATCATTTTAGGTCGTCACGTGAAAAATAATGAAATGCGGTCGATAAACTCTTTTTAATAAAGTTTGTTAACACTTCCTTTTCAAATAACAAGATTAAACATAATTGCATTCATCATCTAAAACTGTCCAAAATACATAGTGACATCCAGAGCAAAGGTATCAACTGTGGTGGCTTCAGCCACATATATACAATCATCAAAATTTCTATACAATAGGTCTACCCACCCAAAAATCAAAAGAGTAAACCCAACAGTCTGTACTAGATACACCCACCCACAAAAAGTATGTAAACCTAGTCTAAGGAGCCATCTGCTATGATGAAGAGTCTTCACTATTCGCTGTCCCTCCAGGGCCGCTCTCCTCTGTAGAGTCTGCCTCAGATGATGACATGATATCCTCTGGAAAATCAACATCAAGGAGTGGGTCTTCATCATCCTCAGGTAAGTAAAGAGCATCCACAGCGGGCTCAGGAGGTAACTCCTCTGGGTCCTCCTCAGGATCCTCTTCAGAGGATGACATCTCTATCACTTGAACTGGCTCCACTGGTCGATATGGAGTAGGTGTAGGTAGTATCCACTCCACAGGCTGCTGAAGCGTGCGTGCAGGTACCTCTGGATGTACCAATGAAGTAGCAGTGAGTCGAATCATGCCACGGAATTGGCACCTCTCATTGCCTTCGAGGGTCTCCCAAACTCCCTCTAGGCACTCCATCACCACGCGATCATGGATTAACTGCGCTGCCATCGCGATCTACAAGAAATAAAAGAAAGAGGGTAGACTCTTTCACAAGAAATCTAACTACAGGCAACAATACAATGCGTCCCATAACGGCTACGCATAGTCAAAATATCCTTCTCAAGGGATTTCCTCTCTGGTAATCGATTACCGGTGCCCAAACTCGAGTTACAAAGCTTCTGCACATGGAAACCTACAAATTACACTGTGTAATCGATTACACCTAACTGGTAATCGATTACCAATGCCCTGTTACTCTGTGTAATCGATTAAACCCCATTGCCTCGATGGGTAGCATTACTCACATTAAACATGTCAAGTTTAGCATGCTTTCAACAAATTCCTTCACAAATAACTACCATAAGGCATAAACCTAATAGAACTACACATCATATCTCCCAAAAACCCAATACCCACGAATTTCATGTGAGAAGAAGTCCACTCATACCTGAAATTCAAAGTCCCACAACGTAGAGGTGCGCTTCACGACTCCGAAAATGGCTTCCCTTTACAATTTGGAGTAGAAATGAGGAGCAAAGTTTGGAGCTTTAATGGGCAACAATGGTGGAGGAGAAAGGGAGGAGAAAGGGAGAAGAAAAGCAACGTGAGAGATGAGAAGAAGAGCTTTTGAATTTTCTGCTGAGTGAAGAGAGAGAATGTGGCTTTTTAAGAAAAAAAATGATTTTCTTTTTTTTAAAAGCACTTGCCACTTGTCCCATTTTGAGTGGAGCAAAAAGGGGCCCACTTTTCTCTTGATGTGACTTCATACTCAGCCACAAGGAGAGAAAAATTTGACCTTTTGAATGCTAAAATTCTACCTCGATTTGCGTGCCACTTCTCTGGTTCCAGTCCCTCGCGTTTCTCTGCACCCGTTGGGGCCCGTTTTCGAAAGTAGGCAATATATATATCAAAACACTCAAAATGAAACCCTAAGCGTGGTTCAGAGGTTGGTTTTGTTAAATTTTTAGTTGCACGTAAAATGATAATTTTTAGACTAATTAATTGAGAGTTAATCTATAACTGTCCAGTTATGGATTACTCTTCGTTAATTAGCCTAACCCGCGTATCTTTCCCCCAATGTACATACTTCTTCCAAGAATATCTATATATATATATATATATATATATATATATATATATATATATATATATATATATATACACTGAATAATACTTATATATATAATTATTTAAAATATATCGCTTACAAAATTCCGTGTAGAAATTTTCAGGATGTCACAATACTCCCACCCTTTAAGGAATTTCGTCCCCGAAATTAACTACTCTAGGAACAAACTTGGGTACAATTCTCTCACCCTATCCTCTAACTTCCAAGTTGAATCACCCTCGTCGGGTCCCCACTGCACTTTCACCAACGCGATCTTTTTTCCTCTCAGCGCCTTCATTCTTCGGTCAGTAATCTTCTGAGGTTGTGCTTTATAGGTGAGGTTATCCTTCACTTGTACTTCGTCCAGTGCAAGTACATGTGATGGATCCGGGTTGTATCGTCTCAATTGAGAGACATGAAACACAGGGTGCAAATTCGATAAACATGGGGGTAAAGCGATTTGATAAGCTACAGGCCCAACCTTCTTCAAGATTTGATACGAACCCAGATACTTGGGCGTCAACTTCCTAAATTTGAGATCTCTCCCGGCTCCGGTTATAGGAGAAACCTTCAAAAACACATGTTCTCCTTCCTGAAAATCTAATGGCTTTCTCCTTCTGTCATAATAGCTCTTTTGCCTATCCTGGGATGCTTTTTTTTTTCTCTTGAATCAATTTCACTTGTTCGGTAATTTGTTGTAGCATTTCAGGCCCACGGAGTACTGCTTCTCCATCATCGTACCAACAAATAGGAGTTTTGCACTTTCGTCCGTATAGAGCTTCAAAAGGAGCCATACCAATGCTAGCTTGGTAACTGTTGTTTTAAGTAAATTCAATCAATGGCAAACATTCCATCCAACTGCCTTGTTGCTCTATAATACACGCCCGGAGTAAATCTTCTAGAGTCTGAATGGTTCGTTCAGTCTGACCATCTGTTTAAGGATGATAAACTGAACTGAGCTTCAGCTTTGTCCCCAATGCTTCATGTAGACTTATCCAAAATCGCGAGGTAAACCTCGGATCCCTGTCTGATACAATACTGGAAGGAATTCCATGCAACCTTATTACTTCTTTGATATACAACTCTACTAGCTTCTCCATTTTATACTTCATATTCACTGGAATAAAATGAGCAGATTTGGTGAGTCGATCTACTATGAACCACACAACATCGTGTCCACGACTAGTCTTGGGTAAACTAGATACAAAATCCATAGATATGCTCTCCCATTTCCATTCCGGAATTTCTAGTGGCTTTAATTTTCCTGGTCGCTGGTGTTCAGCCTTAGCCTTTTGACATGTCAAACATTTTGCTACATATTCAGCTACATCTTTCTTCATGCCATGCCACCAAAAACTTCTCTTCAAATCTTGGTACATCTTAGTCATTCCTGGATGGAAACTAAGACAGCTTTTATGTGCTTCTTCCAAGATCTTAACTTTCAAATCATCTAAAGGTGGTACACATATCCTCCCCTTGAATCTAATTAACCCGGTTGTGTCCTTCTTAAACTCCACATCCTTATCTCCCATTGCATCTAACACTTAGCCTTGCAGAAACTGGTCATCCTCTTGAGCCTCGCGTATGTGATCTACGAATTCATTGGTGATCTGCAATGCTCCCACAAATAAGCTCTTGGGTCGCATCTCGATTGCTAGATTCAGATCTCGAAATTCCTCTATCAATCTCTGTTCCAGACTCATCATGGTCGCAACATGTAAGGACTTCCGGCTTAGCGCGTCGACTACTACATTAGCCTTTCCTGGATGGTAGGAAAGAGCAAAATCATAATCTTTGAGGAACTCCATCCATCTTCGTTGCCTTATATTGAGTACCTTCTGATCGAACAAGTATTTGAGGCTCTTGTGATCGCTGAACACTTCAAAATGAGTACCGTATAAATAATGCCTCCAAATCTTTAAAGCAAAGACCACCGCTGCTAGTTCCAAGTCATGGGTCGGATAGTTAACTTCATGAGGACGCAATTGGCGTGAAGCATAAGCCACTACTCTTCCCTCCTGCATTAACACACACCCCAAGCCTTGCCCGCTCGCATCGCAATACACTTCAAATGGTCTCTTAGGGTCGGGCAAAATTAACAATGGAGCTATTGTCAATCGCCTCTTCAACTCTTGGAAGCTTTGATCACATTTCTCATTCCAGACAAACTTCTCATTCTTACGAGTCAATTTAGTTAGGGGTAGCGCTAACTTAGAAAATCCCTCAATGAATTTCCTATAATAGCCGGCCAACCCCAAGAAACTTCGAACCTCTGTTGGAGTTGTTGGTTGTTGCCACTCCATAACCGACTCCACTTTAATCGGATCCACCGCAACCCCGTCTTTAGAAATCACGTGCCCCAAGAACTGCACTTTCTCTAACCAAAATTCACATTTCGACAATTTGGCGAACAATTTCCTATCCCTCAGGATATGCAACATAATTCTCAAGTGCTTCTCATGCTCCTCCTTATTCCTTGAATACACTAGGATATCATCAATGAACACAACCACGAACTGATCTAAGTAATCATGGAATATACGGTTCATATAGTCCATGAAGATAACCGGAGCATTAGTCACTCCAAATGGCATGACTAAATACTCATAATGCCCATACCGAGTCCGAAACGCAGTCTTTGGGATATCTTCCTTCTTAACTCGGATTTGATGATACCCCGATCGCAAATCGATCTTCGAAAATACCGTCGCTCCCCTCAATTGATCAATCAAATCATCTATCCTCGGTAGAGGATATTTGTTCTTGATAGTGACTTTGTTCAACTGCCGGTAGTCTACGCACATCCTCATACTTCCATCCTTCTTTTTAACCAGTAAGACCAGCGCTCCCCACGGTGATACGCTTGGGCGAACAAATTGTTTACTTAAGAAATCCTGCACTTGTGCCTTCACCTCTGCTAGTTCTACTGGAGACATTCAATAGGGCGCGATCAACACTGGATTCGCCTCAGGCACCAAGTCAATAATGAATTCCACTTCTCTCTCAAGTGGTAATTCACAAATGTCATCAGGAAAAACCTCTGGAAATTCTGACACCACCGGTATACTGCTAACTTCAGAGACCTCTTCCATATTCATGGAGAACAACACCATGTAAGTTCGAACATCCCCGCTCCATCGTTGGCCGCATTCTCTTTCAATGGTTCATTTGGAATTACATTTCCACCAAATACTAGCATCTTCTCCTTGCAGTCTAGAAAGATATGGTTAGTAGATAACCAATTCATCCCTAAGATCACATCTAGATGAGCTAAAGGTAGGCAAATCAAATCCGCCATAAAAGATCGACCCTCAACAATTATAGGACACTTCAAACACACCCGAGAGGTGGTTATAGGCTCGTTAGTCGAAGTAGACACCACCATATCATATGGTAACTCTGTCGTACATAACCCCAACCTCTCCACACATGCATGTGATATGAATGAATGCGTGGCACCCGAATCATAGAGTACATCTAGCAGTTTATCAGCAATCAAACACTTACCCTGTATCAAATCGTCGGAGGCAGCAGCTTCTGATCCACTCATAGTAAATACCCGGGAGGGTACCTTTGGTCTTCCACCACTAGTGTTGTTGTTGTTGCTAACATTACCGCTCCTTGTGGGATTAGTAGACCCATGATTGACTGTGTTGGAATTGGCAGTTACCGTCAGTCTCCCAGTCATCCTACACTCTCGAGCATAATGGCCTACCTTGCCACAAATATAACAACGATTCTCCTGTGTCTGCTGGAGTTGTGGGCAATTTCTTCTAAGATGCGGTCCTCCGCACTGAAAGCATTGTACCCCAGTCCCCCTTGACTGGCTCATGTTGGACGTAGTCATAGGTTGTTTCCCATTGTTGCTAGAATATGGCTTCATCCTCTTATTACTGTTTCCTCTAAAAGGATGGCTTCTCTGTGGTCCTCCAAAGCCTCTAGCTTGTCTCTCCTTCATCTTGTCCTCAAATATTCTGCACTTTGTCACCAGTTGATTGAAATCCGTGATCTGCATGTAGCTAACTGCCTGTTGAATCTCCAGTCGAAGCCCATTCTCAAGCTGAGCACATAAGTCTTCTTCGTTCCGAGCATCTTGGTATTGAGGCCAGTACTGTAGAAGTTCATTAAATTTGGTCGTGTATTCCCCAACGGACATGTTTCCCTGCTTCAAATCCAGAAAATCCCTCGCCTTTCGCTTCTTGAGATCTCGTGGAAAATAATTTTCTAGGAATTTTTCCTTGAAGGCATTCCAAGGAATCACGCCTCCAGGTGCAACAAATGTAGGTCTCACGAACTTCCACCAGTTCTCAGCTTCTCCTTGGAGCATGAATGTCGCATAAGGGACCTTATGCTCCTCGAGGCAATCCATCGCCTCGAAAATCTTCTCAGTCTCAGCTAACCACAACCTAGCACCTTCTGGATCATAGTCCCCACTGAACTTTGGCGGGTGGTTCTTACGAAAAGCCATGAATCCCCAATACTCTGCCGGCTCCACATCACGTTCCTGCACTAGAGTTTCCAGCACAACTGTGATGCGGTCTAGGACATCACGGTTCTGATCCCTACCACGTCCTGCCATACCTAACCTGTAGGGAAGCTATTAGTATCCAAGAAATTCTATTGAGAGAGTGTACCATATAGGCCATGACAGTTACAACAATATGCCTCTCTATATATGTATGTATATATATATATATATATATATATATATATATATATATATATATATATATATATATATCTACAACAATTCTACTGAATCAATTGCACATTCTTGCTCAAGAAAAGAAAGTAGAATTACACACAATTTGTGACTGAACGTCACTCCCCGAAACCTACTTCCAAGTTTCAGAGATACACAGCATTCACACAGTAAGACCATGGACAGGTTCACTAGAATCCAACTTTTGCTCTGATACCACCAATTGTGGCATCCCTAAATAATGAATGGTTTAATAGTAATAATTTAAATAACAGAAACCATGGGAATTTTTTTTTTCTTTTTCTTTCTCTCTCTTTTTCACAGTAATTATTCAGAAGGAAAATTATCACTATAGAGTCCTGAATGGCCAGTTCACAACTCTATTCGGAGTCATTTCTTTCCAATCACTCATAACCTCTAAACTATTTTGCTCTTTCAAAAAGAAAAATATACCAACCATCATTTTAGGTCGTCACATGAAAAATAATAAAATGCGGTCGATAAAATCTTTTTAATAAAGTTTGTTAACACTTCCTTTTCAAATAACAAGATTAAACATAATTACATTCATCATCTAAAACTGTCCAAAATATGGGAGTTTGCAAAATACACAGTGACATCCAGAGCAAAGGTATCAACTGTGGTGGCTTCAGCCACATATATACAATCATCAAAATTTCTATACAATAGGTCTACCCACCCAAAAATCAAAAGAGTAAACCCAGCAGTCTGTACTAGATACACCCACCCACAAAAAGTATGTAAACCTAGTCTAAGGAGCCATCTGCTATGATGAAGAGTCTTCACTATTCGCTATCCCTCCAGGGCCACTCCCCTTTGTAGAGTCTGCCTCAGATGCTGACATGATATCCTCTGGAAAATCAACATCAAGGAGTGGGTCTTCATCATCCTCAGGTAAGTCAAGAGCATCCACAGCGGGCTCAGGAGGTAACTCCTCTGGGTCCTCCTCAGGATCCTCTTCAGAGGATGACACCTCTATCACTTGAACTGGCTCCACTGGTCAATATGGAGTAGGTGTAGGTAGTATCCACTCCACAGGCTGCTGAAGCGTGCGTGCAGGTACCTCTGGATGTACCAATGAAGTAGCAGTGAGTCGAATCGTGCCACGGAATCGGCACCTCTCATTGCCTTCAAGGGTCTCCCAAACTCCCTCTAGGCACTCCATCACCACGCGATCATGGATTAACGGCACTGCCATCGCGATCTACAAGAAATAGAAGAAAGAGGGTAGACTCTTTCATAAGAAATCTAACTACAGGCAACAATACAATGCGTCCCATAACGGCTACACGTAGTCAAAATATCATTCTCAAGGGATTTCCTCTCTGGTAATCGATTATCAAAGTATATAATCGATTACCAGTGCCCAAACTTGAGTTACACAGCTTCTGCACATGGAAACCTACAAATTACACTGTGTAATTGATTACACCTAACTGGTAATCGATTATCAGTGCCCTGTTACTCTGTGTAATCGATTACACCCCATTGGTAATCGATTACCAGAGGCCACCTTAACATCCTGTCTCCATTTTTAAGCCCTGTAATCGATTACACACCCTTGGTAATCGATTACCAGAGGCCATTTTAACTTCCTGTCTCCATTTTTAAGCCTTGGAATCGATTACACACCCTTGGTAATCGATTACCAGAGGCCAAATTCCAGATACCACTTAAGATTCATAGCTGGCCAGCCGCCACACAAGCCTCCTTGCTTTTTGGTCTTTGTTCTTTTATTGGTTGACTGCCAGGAGCTCGCCTGTTTAGGTACGTCACAGGTTCTCACTGACTAACTATGCCCGGGTTGGGTCGGGATTGGTCAAGCTTGGTTTTGGGCAATAGCACCCCACCTGACGTCCCCAAGGTCTCCTAACCCCCGTGACATATCTTCAGGTACCACTCGATTGTCAACAAACAAAAGTAGGAAGACTGACTCTTCCACGCTTTCTCACATCAAGCTTGTTGGATTATGGGACACCCGTCATATGTGGTACTAGGTGGCAATCGGGCGATGGCACAAATCAACTCTCCCACTTCCACAAATCAAACATGAACCCACCATCCCCAATTGCCCACCTTCAACTGAGCTCACATACTCCTACGTAGCCCTTATCCTTGTTCCTCTCAGCACCGGGTCCCCATCAACCCCTCCAAGCTTCCACAATATCCAAGAAATTCAATTTCCAAACATCATGAACTACCCTAAACCAAGAAAACAGGGCAGAGGCAGAAAACTCTGCCCAAAACACATTCACATATTACAACTTTCCTTACTCAAATACTCCAGTAACATTCTCTTCGTTCCGATTCGTTAACCGTTGGATCGACTTGAAAATTTTACTGGAGGTTCCTAGTACATAAATTTACCTTTTGACCGTTGGGATCTGCTAGAAAATGTCCAAAACCCAATATGTACTACCTTTCCCATAACCAATAATGCACAAGCATTTTCTGCACATGTTGAAAAATTCTGCTGCACAATTCAACAACAATTTTCTGCATAATAGGGCAGATTTCGAAATCCATCTTGCCCACATCCAATTTTGCTCAAATTGGATCCTACAAGTCCTAAATCATGTATAAATCGTATTTAAACCAAAAACAAGATTCAGATCAAGGTAAATCCAAATCTAGGTGTCCAAAACCCATCAATTTAGTGGATTTTCAAGGTTTGAGAAGTGAAAATGAGAATTGGTTAATTTTGGGGTAATCTCTCATCTCAATCAAGTCCATAACATTGATTTAGACTTGCTTAAACTGGTTTTAAGGCAAAAACTCCATCGATTCAAAATTTGACCCCTCAACACCCAATTTACCCTAGAAATGACTCTTGCTTTCACCTTTGTCAGTCATTTTTCTCATTTGCTCTTCCCAAGTCTTCCTACAAGTCCTAATTGTCATTCTAAACTAGAATCAACTCACTTTAGACTCCAATTTCCACTAACCCCAAATTTGGCTTCTCTAACCCTCAAAATCTCACACTTTTCCACTCACATCACTACCATTCTCACATTTAACCCTAAGTTAACTCTCCCCATCATCTCTATCAGTTTTCTACCAACAATTTCAGCACACAAACATCAGAAAGCATCATCATAAAACCCTAAAACAGAATGGGTAGCATTACTCACATTAAACATGTCAAGTTTAGCATGCTTTCAACAAATTCCTTCACAAATAACTACCATAAGGCATAAACCTAGTAGACCTACCCATCATATCTCCCAAAAACCCAATACCCACGAATTTCATGTGAGAAGAAGTCCACTCATACCTGAAATTCTAAGTCCCACAACGTAGAGGTGCGCTTCACGACTCCGAAAATGGCTTCCCTTTGCAATTTGGAGTAGAAATAAAGAGCAAAGTTTGGAGCTTTAATGGGCAACAATGGTGGAGGAGAAAGGGAGAAGAAAAGCAACGTGGGAGATGAAAAGAAGAGCTTCTGAATTTTCTGCTGAGTGAAGAGAAAGAATGTGGCTTTTTAAGAAAAAAAATGATTTTCTTTTTCCTATTATTTTTTTTAAAGCACTTGTCACTTGTCCCATTTTGAGTGGAGCAAAAAGGGGCCCACTTTTCTCTTGATGTGACTTCATACTCAGCCACAAGGAGAGAAAAATTTGACCTTTTGAATGCTAAAATTCTGCCTCGATTTGCATGCCGCTTCTCTGGTTCCAGTCCATCGCGTTTCTCTGCACCCGTCGGGGCTCGTTTTTGAAAGTAGACAATATATATATCAAAACACTCAGAATGAAACCCTGAGCGTGGTTCAAAGGTTGGTTTTTTTAAATTTTTAGTTGCACACAAAACGATAATTTTTAGACTAATTAATTGAGAATTAATCTATAACTGTCCAGTTATGGACTACTCTTCGTTAATTAGCCTAACCCGCGTATCTTTCCCTCAATGTACATACTTCTTCCAAGAATATATATATATATATACTGAATAATACTTATATATATAATTATTTAAAATATATCGCTTACAAAATTCTGGGTAGAAATTTCAGGATGTCACAGTTTCCACTTGCCTCATGCGTTTAGGTAAAAAGAAAATCGCGACGAAGATGAAGATCGAATCGCGTTCGAAAGAGGAAACAAAGACGTATCAGGAATGGTTTAATTTGGTAGATTCAGGTTAGTCTTTTTTCAATAATTTTGCTCACTTCAGAGTTTGAGATTGAAACAATTCATTTTGATTTGGAAATTTGGAATTGAACGGTAGATGGAGATGGTCGAATCTCTGGGAATGACACCACAAAGTTCTTCGCTCTCTCCAACTTGTCGCGCTCTCAACTGAAGCGACTCTGGGCTCTCGCCGATGTCAAAAGACAAGGGTTTTTGGGCTTCACGGAGTTTGTTACTGCAATGCAGGTTTCACATTTTAATCATCATTTCGTTTCGTTTCATCTCGTGACATATCTGATTCCCGCTGGCTTTTGAATTCAATTTTCATTGTTATAAACAGTTGGTTTCACTAGCACAAGTAGGGCAAGAACTTAACTCAGATATCCTCAAAACGCAAAGCAAGTGTACTTTCATAATTTTCCCCTCTTCATTAGAAATTGCTAAAATGAGTTTATTTATAACTTGGATGCTATATGAATGTGATACATGCGATGGTAATTCATAGCTCTATTTCCCTTTATTACAGTTGACAAGGAAAATATTAAACCTCCCGTATTGGAAGGACTCGATGCTTTAGTAGCAGTAAGTTGTGTTTTTCATCTTATCTTATGCTTTATTTATCAAATAAATAGATTGTGTTAATTAATTCTATTGATTCCTTTCCTTATTGTTCTTTTTCCCAGCAAATGAGTTTAACAATTAATGCCCCGCCGGAGGTAAATGGTTAGATATGCAACTTAATATTTTTATTCTTTTATTAATTAGTTATATTATTGTATTCTTTTAATAAATACTATTTGATTGGATTGTTTTACTGATAATATACAGGGACTCCTCAGCCTCAAGTGTTCCAAACTAACCGGTGGTTTGGTTCAAAATCTTAAAGAAAGTGAATCCGGTTGTTTATTCTCAAATCTAGAGTCTGTCTTGGTTTTCATGAAATTCAAATTTCCAAGCTACATGATTCCATGCTGTGCATTCCATTTTGTTCATTTAGTTTTTGCCTTGTTGGTGTTGTATGTTCATTATTTTGGAGATGAATTGATAATTTCTCTTTATCTGAACATCTGATTCTTATGTGATTGAGACTTGAGACTTTGAGAGATCCTTGAAGCTTATCTGCCAATAATGCTCACTTGAATGCGTGATTAAGCGTTTAAGCAAAATAATTGACATACGGGGTTGTGGGGTGCAAAGGTGCAATTACACTTCAATATTCACATGATCGATTTTATGGTACAAAGGTGCTTGGTGAATGTCGTCAATTCTGTTCACATTTTTATTGGGAAAAATGCAGTACTTTTTCTCACTTGTGTTGATTATTACTTGAGATAGATGTATGATGTGTCTCCATTGTTGGTAAGTAGCATTTGCACCCAATGTATAAATAAAAGTACTAAATTTTGTTAACTGTGTTTCTGAGAGCATGGTACTAGTTCTCATTAACATTGTAGTAATTTCTTCATTCATAAAATTGATGACTGATTGATTCATGATCTTAACTTTGTAGGAGCACATGTTGGACCAGAGCCTACCACTGATAGATTTCTTGTTGTCATGGTACAAGAAGTTTCATTCTTGTTCTCATATTGCCTCTGGAAGTCAATAAAGTCCATATAGAAAAATATTTATGTGTGATAAATAATAGAAATCATGATGTTATTGTTACCATTTTTTTCTTCTAAATTCTGTCAAGTTTTATTTTGATCATGCTCATGGTGCTTGTTTCAAAACTCTTTTTATTTAGTCTGGACCTGATCAAAGAAGCATTCCTGGAAATACTATTGTTGTTGATGCTCACATGCCTTTTGGTGGCCTGGCAACATTTGGAGGTTCATTTTTATCTAAGTTCCAATGCTCTCAAATGCCACACCCTGTGAGTTTTATTTATATTTCCAACTCCAATGATTTTGTCATTGTTTGTGCTTGAACTTGAAGCAATTATTTTCTTTCAGTCGTTAGATGAAGTAACATTTGTGGACACTCCTGGTGATTTCATTGGTGTTGTATCTTGGTTTGCTGCAAAATGTGATATCATTCTTCTCTTTCCATTTAGACTGTACCCTCCTTTCCTTGTAAACAGTTTCTTTTGTACTTCAAAATCCACTTGAGAAAACAAGTGCATTGAAGCAGTTGTTGTACATTTTCTTGAACTTTTCTGCTGATGCCCTATATTAATACCCTAACATTTTATCTTTTTCCAATCTAGGCTAAATTTTGTGACTGTATTACTCTTGACAATAAATAATATGGAACAGGGTCATTTTTCTTTTATTAGTTAAATACTATACTTTTAACATAATAAATAGATAGTAGAAGAACATTTAATGGAGGATTATTATGATATGCTAGCACTTGAGTTTATCCATAACCTAGTTCGACCCTGCATTTGGGGTACAATATTGAGAATGTGGTGTTGTACTTCATGGTTGTATTACAGTTTTATGTATGGACACTGAAATGACCATATTTGTTTTATGCCAGTTATATCATCTTATGGAACTGAAAGCTCTCAAGCTAGTTCGACCCTGCATTTGGGGTACAATATTGAGAATGTGGTGTTGTACTTCATGGTTGTATTACAGTTTTATGTATGGACACTGAAATGACCATATTTGTTTTATGCCAGTTATATCATCTTATGGAACTGAAAGCTCTCAAGCCTCTCCTATCCATACACCATATAGTGAATGAGATTAGTCCTCTGAATTTCTTCAAAGATAATAGACATGCCAGAAGACTCTTCTTTCTTCACTTATGTTAGTTTCAGGTAACCAATAATTTGTTACGAGTTACGACCAATTAATTATCTAGAAAGAAAAAGGGTTACATCCTTGTTGTTCTTATGTTGACGGTCTTGGTTTTGAATGGGGTCACTTTGTGTTTTTAAAACAGAAAAAAATGTTAGGCAGGCATGCAGGGATGTGTATTTGAGTTGCATTATCAAGAGCTGGTCATCTAGATTTTGTGTTATAGCTATAGTCTTGTTAATTAATATTGATGCTCCTAATATTGAAGATTTCTATGTTCAGATCTTGATGATTCCTTTTTGAAGGTTTATGGTTTTTATTTATGTTGGCTAATTACGATTCTTTGATTACAGGGCTAGTGTATTAGTTGCAGTCATTGAAACTCTACAAGGATACGTTAACGTCTATGAAGGCTTAAGTTCATTTCCTGAAATATTCCTACCAATTTTGAAATTATTAAATGAAATAGCAGAACAGAAAAATATGTCAAATGCATTATGAGATAAAATTAAAGATGTGGCTGAGCTCATTAAGTTGAAAGTGGACAAGCATCACACTTTAAGGCGACCACTTCAAATGCGGAAACAAAAGCCAGTACCAATCAAATTACTGAATCCCAAGTTTGAGAAGTAAGTCCCTTCTTTTCCCTTGCTTACATTTGATAATATGTTTCCTTAGACATGCAAATCAAAAAAGGTCTAATTTCATTTGGAGTTTCTTCTAGAGAAATGATTTTGGAGTTTCACCCTATTTGATAATATGTTTCCTTAAATTTGATAATATATTTTCTACATCAGTTAATTATAAAATTGATGTAATATGCTTGTATTTAATTTAAAAAGTGCCATCATATTTTATACTATATTGGACAAAATCCCCAATTTTGGTCTCAAAAATTAAAAGAAATTGTCTATTGTGCTTATCTTTTGGGCTTTGGGCCCACCTATTTGTTGAGTTGCAAACTAAGTAGGTTAAAGAGTGCATATGCCACGATACCATACAGGGCAATATTGTAAACTGCACTGTATTTTATAAATAAATGATATAACCATGCTTATGATTAAAAATAGAAACAGAGTTAATCGGATTTGGAGGGTTTAAAGAGCAAGGATTGAGGCTAGAACCAGAAAGTTTGAATTTATAAGCGTAGAAACAATTCTACATTTATTATTCAAAACCACGTAGAATATCAATTTTTACATCAAATCAAATAAGAAGTTATGATTATGATTGATAAAATTAGTTAAAAAGTTAATTAGTAGCTTAAAAAGTAATTTATTAAATTATAAGTATTCGCGAAATTAGCTGTTGAAGTACAAAAGAAACCGTTGACAAGAAAATGTTCATTTATAAGACTTTGCAAAGCTAACGATTGCCTTAAAAAGTTATCTTTTTTAAGATATTACTTAGTTAACGACCGTCTTAGACCTTTCTAAGACAAGACAATATTTTTCCAAGACGGGTTTTATAAAATTGTTGTCGAAAGTCTTAATTTTTAATGGCGTTAGTTTTAAAGATAGTACAAAACCGTCTTTGTATGTTATTTTTTACCGTCGTCGTTTGTCTTTTTTGTAGTAGTGAATGTTTCCAAATTTCAATATTTATAGAAAATTGACACTTTAAAATGTTGATCATGAGTTTTGTTTTGTTATCGGGTTAATTACAATCCTTGGATTGGATAGTTGCATTGCTTCCCCGGCTGAAGTTGCTTTCTAAGTTGTTATTGGGACCCTCTCCAGCTAACTTATCAACTTATCGTCTTACCGTGCCTTCAGTAAACAGCAAAAACTTAACATGTCCGTTTAAAATTTTCTATTTTACGTTACAAAATTGATTAGAATTTAAAATTGATTTTAAATAAATTTTATATGTCTAGTTTCATGAAAACAAAGAAAATTTTAGAATTGATTAGATCCAAAATTGGTTGAGTTAAAATAACTTTTAAGCTAAATCAAAATTTTATACTGAATTTTATTTATTTTTAACTTATAATAAAATATTTAAGCATAAATGGTATCACTTTAAAATCAACTTTATAAAATTAATTCTATTTATAACAAATTTTATTAATATTTATCTAAACAAAGACTTAATCATTATACATAAATTCAGTAAAAGAAAAACACCCACGTAATATTTATTCTACTACCAAATTAGAAAGTATTTGATTCATTGATACTGTTTGGGATGTTCATCTTAGATGCTTATATTTGCTTATTTTGCTTAATAGAATCAGTGCAGGCCTGGGGGAAGTCATGCATTACCTGAAGGCATAATCTTCGACACTTCTGATTTGGAAATGCGGAATTTGTGGGATCTTTCTATGACTAAGACAATAGAGGTGAGTTTCAGTCATTCATGACCACTCAACTTTTTGTCCTGTGACCTACGAGGCAACGGATATGTATTAAGGTCATACATTTTATTCTTGGGAAATGTAAATTTGTTTGTACTAGTACTACTAATGAATGTTGTCACTATTGTTTTCACTTTGCAGAGTTTTATTTATTTGATATCATTGTAATTAGGATCTTAGGCTTACAAGTGGTATCTCAAGATATTTTCACAAGTTTTAGTCTTTTGAATCCGTTATGAAATTAATCCTTGATCGAAACTTAATTACACTTAAAGCTCTACAGCCCTTTTCAAGATTGTATTATGTGGGGATCGATTCCAGATCTTCTCCCACAAACTCAGCTTGTGTTAGAAACTTAACTATAGGGATTGGGTACTTTGCAAAGTTAATAATGTTAAGAATAACTAGCATGTATGTTTATTTCCGGTGTTAGTAAAAATATACTAAAGCAAGAGTCAAGAATAATCTGTTCAAATATTCTGCTGTGTTTTATCAGGAGAAAATTTGCAATTGCTTACATATTCTGATTTTGTGAGCCTAAGCCGCATTAACCTCTACAATTTCTACACTATATAGATATTTTTGTAAGTAGTCTCTTTAATTGAGTTCAGCCTCAGTTTGCATTCTCTTTTATGCTATTCTTCTCCTGGTTATTTTTCTTTCCTCTTGTGGTTATGTTTTGACTTGCACACATTTGAACAGAATAAGGAAAATGCATCAACCAATTTGTTTGCAATGGCAGTTGGGATAAAGCAAAAGGATCTTGTGAACAAAATGGTCAAAAAGGTAATTTCAAGGGGTGTTCTGTATAAATTGTTCATTACCAATGTTCTAGTTTGATAAGTGATGACTCTTTCATATAAATGAAGCAAGTACACACTAAATTTGATTATAGCCAATTAAGTAGTTCAAAACTAGCAGTTATAACTTCTAAATAATTGAAAATTTTCATACATTAGTGCAACATCTTTAGAACTAGCTAGTGGTTGATATTTTATACTTGAATGATTTTAGGCATGTTTATATTAAAAAAAGTGAAGGACTGGAGATATAACAACCAGCATGTTTCTAAATAATTGAATGATTTATTTTTTCTTTGTGCTTATTGTATGATATAGTGGATTGTTGATTCATGAATTCTGCCAATTAAAGTTATTTTGCTACTATTATGTTATTTAATTCAAAGCTTTTCATTTTCTTTTTATTTATTTCTTTTATTTTATTTTAATTTTCTAACAGTGTTAGAGAGAAAAATCTACTTTCTTCTTATATAGTCTTTTAACATTCTGTTTTATCACAATGTCTCTAATGGATATGATTGAGTCCCTTTTTAGTAAAAAAAGAATATATTATGCTCCATTAAAAATGTTTTTATTATATTATTTCATTTCCTTAAATTTTAAATTAGTGGGAGATTGTTGGAAAATATTTTCTTATAATTTAAAATTAAAATATATTTTCTTTATCAATTATGTTTTTTAAAGATAAAATGCTTTTAGAATTAGTTTCCGTGAAAAACTAAAAGCATCTCACTATTTTCATTCTTATGTTAGGAAGTTATCTTTTACTTGGTCAAACTTTTGTATGAACGTTACAAGTCTTTAAAATTAGAAAGTTTGTTGTTTGGTTTTAATTTCTATTGTTTAACGTTATTGCTATTGCTACAAGTATTTTCTTGCTACACGTTGGTGACTGGTTGTCTCTATATATGTAGCCTCTTTCTAAAAAAAATAAACATGTGAAAATACAACACACAAAGCAATAAAATGAACACTTGGATGAAGCTTTATATTCTACATGTTGTATTTTTAATATGGTACCTTATAAATATTTTGAAAAAACCCCTTATGAGCTGTGGAGAAAAAAGAGAATCAAATCTGAAATATCTTAACATGTGGGAGCGTCTAGCAAAGGTTAGCATTCCTATTAATAAGAAAAGGAAAATTAGACCAAAAACTATTGATTATGTTTTGTTGGATATTCTTTGCATAGTACTACTTATAGATTCTTGATTGTTAAATCTTTATATGGTTTGAAACAAGCTCCAAAGCAATGGCACAAAAAGTTTGATCAAATTGTTCTTTCGTATGATTTTCAAATTAATAATAGTGATAAATGTGTGTATGTGAAACAATTTGATGATAATGGATGTGTCATTTTATGTTTGTATGTGGATGACATATTGATATTTGGTAGTAATATCCATTTCATAAATGATGTGAAGTCTTTCTTGTCTAAAAATTTTGATTTGAAGGACCTTGGTCCTATAGATGTGATTTTGGATAATAAAGAAAAATGATGGCATGGTTTTAACCCAATCACACTATGTTGAAAAGTTATTGAAGAAGTTTAATTATTTTTATGTGAAACTTGTTTTTACTCCTTATGACTCATCCATCAAGTTAAAGAAAAATTTGAGTAAAGGAATTTCTTCACATAAATATTCTCAAATTATTGGTTCTTTGTTGCATTTGACAAACTTCTCTAGGCCTGACATTACATATGCAGTTGGTAAATTAGGAAGGTATACTAATAATCCTGATCATTCTCATTGGATTGCATTAGAAAGAGTTTTTAGATACATTAAAGGAATCATTAATTATGACATTCATTATACATGTTTTCATGTAGTAATTGAGGGGTTTAGTGATGCAAATTGAATTTCCGATGAAATAAAATCAACAAGTGGTTATGTTTTTACTTTAGCTAGTGGTGCAATATCATGAAAATCTACTAAACAAACTATTATTTCATGTTCTACCATGGAAGCAGAAATTATTGTCTTAGATACTGCTACTAGTAAGGCTAAGTTTCTTAAAAATTTGTTATGTGATTTGCCATTGTTGAATAAGCCTATACCTCTAATTCCAATGCATTGTGATAGTCAAGTTGTTATATCTAAAGTTACTATCAAAAAATTTAATGAAAAAAGAAGACATTTAAGAGTGAGACATAAGTCTATCAAAAATTTGATTTCTCATGGTGTCATTTCTCTTGACTTTGTCAGGTTAGAAAATAATATTGCGGATCCGCTTACAAAAGGGTTGACGCGTCAACAAGTACTTGAGCCGTTGAGGGGAATGGGACTAGAGCCCATTATTTAGTTATAACAATGGACAACCATCTCCGTGTGATTGGTGATCCCATGAATGGAGTTCAACGGGTAACAACGAAATTGTTTGTTGACTAAAGTACACCAAAATAAAATTTTGTGGAGTTGTTCCGTTTCTCATTCCTATGACGAGGTGTATTGTAAATTGTGGCAATATTAAGGTTGAAGTGTTTATATATGTGTATTTTTTATAAAAAAAAATATCTCTTAATGAATTCGATGACAATTATTGTAGGGGTGGAAGTCACAAACCACTTATTGAGGATTCACCTAGTGAATATGGTGGTGGGATTGCCACTATGAGATATGAGCTAATCTCTAAGTGATACTCACGAAACAAGATACATGCACATGGTCGTGTATGTTGGACAAGTGGTCTCAGATATCTTAAGAAGGGGGGGTTGAATTAAGATATTACAACTTATTTCCCCAATTGAAATTCTATTTCACTTTCTATTCAAGTTATAAATTCCCTTAATAATGAATTTCTTAAATATTGATTCAAATAGAACAATTTGAATATGAATATAAATCAATAATAAATAAAGGAGTTTAAGGGAAGAGAAAATGCAAACTCATATTTATACTGGTTCGGCCACACCTTTGTGCCTACGTCCAGTCCCTAAGCAACCCGCTTGAGAGTTCCACTATCATGTAAATTCCTTTTACAAGTTCTAAACACACAAGGACAACCCTTCCTTTGTGTTTAGAATTCTTTCACAACAAGAGATCCTCGGTCTCTTAATCCTTTTTTTTTTGGAATGAAGAAGAAGAAAAGAAGAAATCTCTCTTGGAAGAGATAGATTGAACAATTTGAGCACTCAAATAATTCCTTATTGAATCACAAGTAATTTGGCCAAGGAATTTGTAAGAGGATAAAACGATTTGCTTTTTAAGAGGATAAGACCTTTTTGTTCTGAAAAACTCTTTGCAAATTCGTGTCCCAAGTCACACATATATAGGCCTTTGACAGCCATTCAAGAATCAAGTAAAAAGATGTGACTGTTGAGAATATTTTCTGAAAAACTTCTCTGGTAATCGATTACAGTATGCGTGTAATCGATTACAAGCTTTAAAATTTGAATTAAAAACATTCAATAACTGCTGGTAATCGATTATCATATATGTGTAATCGATTACACAGTACAAATTTTGAATTCAAATTTAATAGCTGTTGTAAATCGTTTTTGGCCACTGGTAATCGATTACATCCTCTGGTAATCGATTACCAGAGAGTAAATCTGTTGAAAAAACCTTTTTAACTTAGATTTCTTGGCCAAACCTTTTGCGAATTCAATTGGAATTCCCTTCCTATTTAATATACCCTTCCTAAGACTCTAGAGACTGTCTTGATCATTCATCTTGAATATCTTTGTCTTGAATAAATCTTTGAGAAGCATGTGATTCATGTAATCCTTTGGCATCATCAAAACATTCAGCTTGATCCTTTGTCTACAATCTCCCCCTTTTTGATGATGACAATACCTGAAATCAAGACAGGCTATATACAAGATGATAGCACGTTCACACAACCCTTACTCCCCCTATCTTTTGGCATGTATGCCTAACTTTTGTTATTGATAAATTTCTAATAAATTTCTAACCCATATGTGCTCTCCCAAGTTCTCTCCCCCTTTGGCAACATCAAAAAGAACTAGAGCAAAACAATCAATATCCAAACATTAACACAATAAATATCCAAACAAAGCCAACCATTAAATCAAAATAAATCCATACAGCGTCATAATTAACCAAAACAAAAGCGAGAATTATAATAATAGTGCAAGACTACGATAACTAGAACAAAAAGCCAAATACACGGCGATAAAACAAAGTACTAATAATACTTAACTACTAATAAAACTAAGGTAGAATAATAACATATAATCTAAGAGGATGAAGGCGGCGGTGGTGGTGGATCAAAGCAAGTTCGGATGAAGGAGACATCTTCTTCAACTCTGGTGATCCTTGATTCCATAGCATTGAACCGCATGTCAACTTGCAATTCCATGGCATCAATCTTGTCACCAACAAAAGTCTGAAGTCCATCAAACTTGTCCATAAGCCTTTGAAGAAGAGTGGAATTATCTTTAACTGGTAGGTGGCCTTCATCATCAGCGGGTGGAACGCCCTTTTTGACCCAAGAGCCATCACGCTCTTTGCGGTAGCCAAAAGAAGCAATCACAACAGCACCAATTAAAAAGGATCTCTTGATTGGAATATAAGATTCAGAATCAAGAGGAATTCCAAAATGACGAAGAAAGAGAGTAACAAGCTGTGGATATGGTAGTGGAGCATTTAATCGCGATGCCTTATGCATGCGATATCTGATTAAGTGTGCCCAGTTAAGTTGACGCCCTGTATGAAAGGCCCACATGATAATTAGATCTTCCTCAGAAACCTGGGCAAGGTTGGAAGACCGTGGAAGCAGAATACGCACAATTAAATAGTGAAGGATGCGGCTTTCAAAAGCCAATGACCCGGCAAGAAGACGTCCGATCATATCCACATTGTTGGTGCAAACTAACTGGCGGGCATCATGTGCAGAGAAATCAAATTTCCAGTCGTCATTCAGTGTACCTTCAAATGGTACACCGTCACTGGTTAATTTGGTTAAGTCATGGAAAAGGGACTGGTCAATGACCATTTTTATCCCAAAAACCTCAGAAATCAGAGTGTTGTCCTGAATTTCAAGATTACAATAAAAAGCTTTAACCAATTCAGGATAGATAGGCAATTATAATGACATAAAAGGTATAAGACCTAAGTTCTGAAAGGCTTGAATGCAATCAAAGGTTTCATCAGAAAAGAATTCCATATCAATAAACTTAGGGTCGATAATGGAACGAGATGAGAAAAGATTTGAGTACCGTTTCTGCTGTTCTTCGGAAGAAAACAATGGGGAAGAGGACAATGAGGGTGGAATTGGTGCTGTGGATGCGCTAGTGGCTCCGGAACGATGAGCTCTTGAAGCCGAAGCGGAGGCGGAAGAACCCTTTCATTTCTTTGACGATTCTGCCATTTGAAGGAGTTTTTGCATATTTCAATCGGTGAAATCAAAAGAAAAATGAAAAAGAAGAAGATTGCAATTTACGGGAGTTGATTTGATGAAGAAATGAGTGAGATACGAAGGTTTGGAGGTTTGGGAATGGAGGAACGTTGCAAGAGAAAAGGGGCTGCGCAGGGATTTCTGGAAAATGTGATATTTATAGAGCAGGACGCGTGGTAATCGATTACAAGTAATGGTAATCGATTACAAGAGGAGGCAGCCTACTGGTAATCGATTACATGAATACTGTAATCGATTACAAGCCATCTGTTCTAGTGTAATCGATTACAGTATTCATGTAATCGATTACCAGAACAAAAAATAGCCTTTTCCTAAAAGAAAAACTTATTTCTAAGTCTAAAAACTTATACTATCTTAATAATTAATTATACTAACAAAAAGTAAATTAAATTAAACAACACAAGCGTCATACTCAATCAAAACACAATCAATCATTCAAAAAAAAATTACCTATACAAATCACTAAGGTCTAAAAGGCCTAATTCTCTTCTTATTGAAAAGAATATTTCTTTTGGGAGAGGTTTTGTAAAGATATCAGCAAGCTGATTCTTTGTATCAACAAACTCTAATATACAATCTCCCTTTAGGACATGATCTCTAAGAAAATGGTGTCTAATTTCTATATGTTTGGTTCTAGAGTGTTGAACAGGGTTTTTGGATAGATTTATGGCACTAGTATTATTACACCTAATAGGTATACGATCAAGAAGGATACCATAGTCAGATAATTGTTGCTTCATCCATAAAATTTGTGCACAACAACTGCTGGCAGAAATATATTTCGCTTCAGCAGTGGATAAAGCAACACTATTTTGTTTCTTACTATGCCATGAGACAAGAGCGGATCCAATGAATTGACAAGTTCCACTTGTGCTTTTTCTATCAGTTTTAGATCCGGCAAAGTCAGAATCAGAATATCCTATTAAGTTACATGTTGAGTTCTTAGGATACCATAATCCTAAATTTATTGTACCTAATAGATATCTCATGATTCTCTTAACTGCACTCAAATGTGATTGTTTGGGGTTGGATTGAAACCTAGCACACATGCATACACTAAACATAATATCAGGTCTACTAGCAGATAAATAGAGAAGAGATCCGATCATACCTCGATATTGTTTCATGTCTATAGATTGACCAGATTCATCTTTATCTAAGTAACAACTAGTGCTCATCGGTGTAGCCATGTGTTTTGCACTTTCCATCCCAAATCTTTTGATCAATTCCTTGTAGTACTTGGCTTGATTGATGAATATACCTTCTTGAGTTTGCTTGATTTGTAATCCCAGGAAGTACTTTAGTTCTCCCATCATTGACATTTCAAATTCACTTTGCATATCAAGGGAAAACTCCTTGCACAATGAATCATTAGTAGATCCAAAAATTATATCATCAACATATATTTGAACCAAAAAAATTTCATTATGCTTTCTCTTTATGAATAATGTGGTATCCACTTTTCCTCTAGAAAATTCTTTTTCTAGGAGAAAATTACTTAAACGTTCATACCACGCCCTAGGGGCTTGTTTCAAACCATAAAGAGCCTTTTGCAATTTATAAACATGATTTGGTTTATCCGGGATTTCAAAGCCTGGGGGTTGTTCAACATATACTTCTTCTTGAATTAAACCATTTAGAAAAGCACTTTTAACATCCACTTGATAGAGTTTAAAATTCATTATGGATGCATATGCTAAGAGCATTCTAATGACTTCTAATCTTGCAACTGGAGCATATGTTTCTTCATAGTCTATTCCCTCTTCTTGATTATACCCTTTTGCTACTAACCTAGCCTTATTTCTAATAATTATGCCATGTTCATCTAATTTATTTCTAAAAACCCATTTTGTTCCTATGACAGGATAATTTTCAGGTTTTTCTACTAGTTTCCACACATTATTTCTTTCAAATTGATTCAGTTCTTCTTGCATGGTAATTATCCAGTTATCATCTACTATGGCTTCTTTTATATTTTTAGGTTCAATCATAGATACAAAAGCCATATTATTGCATAAATCTTTAAGAGAATGTCTAGTTGTTACCCCTTTTGATATATCACCAATAATGTTGTCGAGGGGATGATCTCTTGAGGCTTTCCATTCTCTTGGAAGTTCATTATTTCCTCTAGCCCCATTATCTTGAGAATCCTCATTGCTTCCTTCATCTTTTTCTTTAGAGTCATTTCCATGAATATGTGTATCTTCTAAGGAATCTGAAATATCATCTAAAAAATCCTTCCTTGGAAGAATGGCATTAGACTCATCAAAGGAAACATGTATAGACTCTTCAATTGTCATTGTTCTTTTATTATATACTCTATAAGCTTTACTATGCAGAGAATATCCAAGGAAAATACCTTCATCTGACTTAGCATCAAATTTTCCTAAGTTATCTTTTCCATTATTCAATACAAAACATTTACAACCAAAGATATGAAGATGTGAGATGTTTGGTTTTCTGCCATTGAACAATTCATATGGAGTTTTCTTTAAAATGGGTCTTATTAAAGCCCTATTTAAAATGTAGCATGCAGTGTTAACGGCTTCAACCCAAAAGTATTTTGGAAGAGGAGTATCATTTAATAAAGTTCTAGCAATCTCTTCCAAAGATCTATTTTTCCTTTCAACAACACCATTTTGTTGAGGGGTTCTTGGTGCAGAAAAGTTATGCTCAATCCCATGCTTATCACAAAATAATTCAAATTCTTTATTTTCAAACTCACCCCCATGATCAGTCCTAATAGATATAATCTTTAGATTTTTCTTATTTTGAATGATTTTTGCAAGTTTTCTAAATGCTTGAAATGCATCATTCTTATGAGTGATAAAAAGAGTCCATGTGTATCTAGAATAATCATCAACTATAACAAGAGCATAGTAACTTCCTCCAAAACTCATGATTCTAGAAGGACCAAACAAATCCATATGAAGTAATTGTAAGGGTTGAGTAGTTGAAACAATGTTTTTAGATTTGAAAGAAACTCTAGTTTGTTTTCCCTTTTGGCATGCATCACATAGCCTATCTTTTTCAAATCTTAGTTTTGGCAAACCAACAACTAAATCTTTTGATATTAATCTATTTAAGTGTTCCATGTTTATATGTGCAATCCGTTTATGCCACAACCATGGACCATCATCTTTACTAAGTAAACATTGATTATTATCTAGTTTTTGACTTAAGTCTATCATGTAAACATTGTTGACTATAAACCCTATATGCTTTATATTCATATCATGTGTATGTTCAATGACACACTTTTGAGAATCAAATGATACCAGATAGCCTTTGTCACATAATTGACTCACACTAAGCAGACTATGTCTAAGACCTTCAACAAGTAGAACATTTTCAATGGAGGTTGAAGCATTTGTACCTATTTTTCCAACTCCAAGAATTCTACCTTTGTTGTTGTCACCATAAGTTACATGTCCGCTTTTCTTGGGAGAGATATGTATGAATTTTTATTTGTCTCCCGTCATATGTTTTGAGCATCCGCTATCTATGTACCACTTTTTCCTCAAGGGTTCCTACAAAATCAAGGTTGTAACTTAGGTACCCAAACTTTATTGGGTCCTTGTGTGTTAGTATGAATAAAGGATCCTTTTGGGACCCAAATCATTTTAATATTGTTACAATTTCTTCTAAAATAGCATGTAGATGTGCCATGCCCTTTTCTTCCACAGTAAAAACATGTGATAGAACTAGAATTATATTTTTGTGTGGAAGTAGAGAAGTTTTTATGAAATTTTTGTTGTTTTTCAGATTTATATCCTAGTCCAGCCTTATTAGAGACATGTCTTTGTTTTCCTAATATGACATCTAAATTATTTTTACTATAAGTAAATTTTGCAAGTGAGTTTTTCAACTCTTTGATTTCTTTTTCATACTTTTCACAACAACTACAAGAATCTGACATTTTCTTGTTAGAAATAGTAGAGATATGAACTTTTTTATTTGGTTTAGAAATTGAGACTTCATTTCTAAGATGATCTAATTCTTTGTTTAATTTTAAAATTTCATTTTCTAAATTTGAAATTGTTTTCTTTGAAGATGAAACTAACTTTGCAAGTTTAATTGACTCTTTATGCAAATCAGCAAATGCATCTTGCAATTCATCAAAAGAAATAGATAAATTGTTTGAAGATGTTACCTCTTCATCACTTTCATAACTTTTTGCCATAAGGCAGAGATTTATTTCTTCATTTTCTGAATCTTCAGAAGATTCTATATCGTTTTCATCCCATGTAATGTATGCTTTCTTCAATTTCTTTTCATTAATATTCTTCTTTTCAGACTTCTCCATCTTTTTCTTGAAGATGGGACAATCAACCCTCAGATGTCCAGGTTGATTGCACTCAAATCATTTTAGAGTAGAGGATGAAGTTTCTGTCCTTCTTTTAGGTTTCTGTTCTTCATCATCATCCAAGTCAATTGAATCTTCTTTATCACTGTCTTCTTGGATTGCAGATGAGGCTTTAAGAGCGATTCCTTTCTTCTTCTTATCAGTTTCTTCATGCTGATTTAATCTTAGTAATTCCATTTCATGCTCCTGCAATTTTCCAAATAATGTAGCAAGAGACATACTAGATAAATCTTGAGATTCTGTGATGGCTGTTACTTTTGGTTGCCATTCTCTATTAAGACATCTTAAGACTTTATTTACTAGATCTTTATTTTGAAAAGTTTTTCCTAGAGATGCAAGATGATTAACTATGTGTGTGAACCTCTTTTGCATGTCTTGTATACTTTCATTTACATTCATCCTAAAAAGTTCATATTCACGAGTTAAAGTGTTTATTCTAGATCTTTTAACATCTGTTGTGCCTTCATGTGTTACTTGTAGTGTATCCCACATATCCTTAGCACTTTTACAATTTGAAACCCTAAAGTATTCATCTATTCCTAAGGCAGATGTAATAATATTTTTGGCCTTTAAATTATATTGTACTAATCTTCTTTCTTCCTCAGCCCAATCTGCTCTAGGTTTTTCTATTGTTGCACTTCCGGCTATTATAGAGGGAACATAAGGTCCTTGTTCTATGGCTTCCCAAATATTTAAATCTATTACCTCTATAAAGATTTGCATGCGGGTTTTCCAGTAATGGTAACCCACTCCATTAAAGATGGGAGGTCTATTTATAGAATTTCCCTCGGGAAACAAGTAGTTTGATGAGGCCATAATTCTTGAAGCTTCTAAACTTTATACAAGAATGAAGCTCTGATACCACTTGTTGGACAAGTGGCCTCAGATATCTTAAGAAGGGAGGTTGAATTAAGATATTACAACTTATTTCCCCAATTAAAATTCTATTTCACTTTCTATTCAAGTTATAAATTCCCTTAATAATGAATTTCTTAAATATTGATTCAAATAGAACAATTTGAATATGAATATAAATCAATAATAAATAAAGGAGTTTAAGGGAAGAGAAAATGCAAACTCAGATTTATACTGGTTCGGCCACACCCTTGTGCCTACGTCCAGTCCCCAAGCAACCCGCTTGAGAGTTCCACTATCTTGTAAATTCCTTTTACAAGTTCTAAACACACAAGGACAACCCTTCCTTTGTGTTTAGAATTCTTTCACAACAAGAGACCATCGGTCTCTTAATCCTTTTTTTTTTTGGAATGAAGAAGAAGAAAAGAAGAAATCTCTCTTGAAAGAGATAGATTGAACAATTTGAGCACTCAAATAATTCCTTATTGAATCACAAGGAATTTGTAAGAGGATAAAACTATTTGCTTTTTAAGAGGATAAGACCTTTTTGTTCTGAAAAACTCTTTGCAAATTCGTGTCCCAAGTCACACATATATAGGCCTTTGACAGCCATTCAAGAATCAAGTAAAAAGATGTGACTATTGAGAATATTTTCTGAAAAACTTCTCTGGTAATCGATTACAGTATGTGTGTAATCGATTACAAGCTTTAAAATTTGAATTAAAAACGTTCAATAACTGTTGGTAATCGATTACCATATATGTGTAATCGATTACACAGTACAAATTTTGAATTCAAATTTAATAGCTGTTGTAAATCGTTTTTGGCCACTGGTAATCGATTACATCCTCTGGTAATCGATTACCAGAGCGTAAATCTGTTGAAAAAACCTTTTTAACTTAGATTTCTTGACCAAACCTTTTGCGACTTCAATTGGAATTCCCTTCCTATTTAATATACCCTTCCTAAGACTCTAGAGACTGTCCTGATCATTCATCTTGAATATCTTTGTCTTGAATAAATCTTTGAGAAGCATGTGATTCATGTAATCCTTTGGCATCATCAAAACATTCAGCTTGATCCTTTGTCTATAGTGTAACGCGTTACCACTGATTAAAACCTAATTGAATGCCAATATTATATGGGTTGTGTATCAAAGTCCAATTAAAGAAGGTGTAGTTCAAGACAATTAAGTTACTACATTTTTCTCGGGTGAAAGTTCATAAACACTAGGTATAAGGCTCAAACTCGGAAGGTTCCTTATATTAAAATACAATATCACATGTTCTTTCTTTCTTTTATGTTTCTATACAAATTATATTTTAAAAAATATTTTAAAAATTTAATTTATATGGGGGAATGTTAGTAAATATTTATTTTATAATTTAAAATTTTTAAATATATATTACTTATATTAATTCTATTTTATAAAATAAAATATTTATTTTTTAATATATTACGTAAAATTAGATTTTCTATCTTTCTAAGATTTTGTTTTAATGGATCAATGCAATTTGTTAAGTTTATTTTGATATCTATAAGTTGATTTCCAACGATCAGATCTTTGTTGTTGCATAAGGGGGTCTATGCCTATATATATTTCATTCCTCCTCTCTAGGAAAGACACGCACAAGCAAACCATCAATTTAATTTCTTTCTCCCAAAAATTTTCTCTTCCTTTTCTTATAAAAACTTATTTTTGAGAGCAAGAACATTGGTTTTCAGAAGGTTCGAGATCCTTTCGCTGCACATGATCGGAACCAATGGATTGTGGTATCTTGGGAGAGAAGTACAATTAGATTTTCCTACCAATGCAGTGGGGGCGTTCTCTCTCTAAGGATAGCGTTTGCACGCTTCAACTCAGGCTAATTATTTCTTCCCCTAATTTATTTTTTTCTTTGTGCTTATTGTATGATATATGACATTGTTGATTCATGTTCTGCCAATTAAAGTTATTTTGCTACTATTTTGTTATTTAATTCAAGGCTTTGCATTTTATTCTTATTTATTTCTTTTATTTTATTTTATTTTAATTTTCTAATAGTAGTTGGTGGCATGGTTATCAAACTCTCGAGATAACTCGCTAACTCTTACGAGTTTACGAGTTCACTTGTACTCTGCGAGTTGACTCTTGAGTAAGCTTTTTTTTAGTAGACTCTGGGTAAATTCTATAAACTCTAAGTAAATTCGATAGACTCTCGAGTTTATCACCGAGTCAATGAGTTAGCAAGTTAAAAAGATTAGATCAAAATGTAAGTCATTTTTGATTATTTTCTGTCTATTTAACATTCAACATACCTTCATTTAGCATATTATTCTTAAATACAAAATTCTCATCTTTAATAATATCAAACTCTTATTCTCTAATAACATCAAACCCTCGATGAAAATGATCTACTACTACTATAACCTCTACAAGTTATTGTCTAGTAGTGATGTATTATTACTAAACTTGATTATTTAAATATTCTGAACTTTATGATTTATTGTTTTGCTTTATTATATTGTTGAAATATTTAATTAGTATGTTATTTATAGATATTTTGTTATTATTTTTATATGAAGTACACTCTTACGAGTCTACGAGTTGAGTCCACGAGTCAAGTCTATGAAACTCTCACGAGTTTACATAAACTCTCGAGTTTGATAACCTTGGTTGGTGGATATCATTTAGTCTGCTATAAGAAATAAAAACTAAAAAGATATAGAGTTGTAATTGGGAAGCTAGACATTTATTGAGTTGAATCTTGATCAGTAGTGCTCAGTGGAGAAAGGGATAGCCCTCAAGAAGTGTAGCTATAGCTAGCTGATTTGTTTGCCTAAAAAAGAAAACAAGCTGCTAGAACTACTCTAATCTTTGACGAAGAATATAACACAACATCACAGAACAAAACCAAGTCTTTGACGAAGAAACCTTCAATTTCTCTCCAAATCAGATTAAGTATCATAATTTCCACATAAAACCACTTTAACTAAGAACAATTACTTATTATTCATTATTCATGCCTTAATAAATCAACAACCCACATATTTCCCCCAAAATATCACTAAGATTTACATAATTTTATGATTTTTTCCCCATTCAGGGAATTGGTCCTCTAATTGAAAATTAATTCTCAAAAAAAAAAAAGACAGAATAATACCACACTATCAAAACTCTTACATGAAGTTATGCAGATACATACTAATAGAGAAGAGAAAAATCTTACATAGGTTTGTGCTTGTTCTCGGGGAGAATCACATCATTAAACTTGATATCGTATCTGTCACACGAATTCAGAAACATAAAATGTTAGATCTGATCCGTCTCATCTCTTTCTTTTTCTTCAGATTCACCAACAAAGATAAATGTGAACAAAGTTGGTGGATCTAAATCAAAGCCTGAGACAGAAACACACTGACCTAAAAATCCTTGCGTGAACTATTTCAAAAACAATAAATGTGAAACTGAAAGTGAAATGAGAAGAAGCTCTGGAATACAGAGTGTAAGAAAATGCTTCCAGCTACATCTAAAACAAGAACAACCAGAGAAAGATGAAGACAATAGTGCAGAGAGGAGATGAAAACAAAGAGTGTTCAGATTCCAACAAAGATGAAGACAATAGTCCAGAGAGTGTAACCTGAGAAGACGAAGACGAGAGTGGGTTTTTGTTTTTGTCTACAAAGAGTGCTTTTGATTTTTAATTGTGAGGGGTTGTACAAAGTGTTTTTGATTTTTAATTGTGAGGGGCATGGTTGTTAAACTCGCGCTTTAACTCATGAAATCGTACGATTTTACGATTTCACCAAGGATCGACCAGTTGAATCAGAAGTAGAATCGAAATCAAAGTAGACTCGTCCGATTTAGCGCAGACTTGGGCAAGTTTAGGTAGACTCGCGAGTCTGTTACGAGTCTGTGGGTTTACGAAAATTAGAAACATCGTCATTTTGAAGCTGAGCTACTCCCTTACTCGCGACTCCGTGTTGTGCTGAAGCTGAGCTACTCACCTCACCTTGTTCCGTTGTTCGAGTTCTGCTTTGAAAGCCCTCACTCACATCGTCATCACTGGCCCTCAGTCGCGATCCTCGTTGTCGCTGGTCCTCTATCCTCCGTCATCGTTGCTGCCTCGCTGGTCTTCACTTGCGCTCCAAGCTTTGCTTCACGTCACGATGCTAAGGTAATTTCTCCTCTCCTTTCATGACCTAACTCGTGTCGTGGTGTTTCCTTCCCTTGCAACTACAAGGCTTCTCATGAGCTCTTAGATGCCTCTGATTGATTGTGCATCTTCCACTGTAAGGTCTTGGGTTTTCAGTTTTTTTAATGTTGACCTAACAGTGAGCATTTTAGTAATGAGCAGTTCCTATTTCATCTGCTAGCCTTTACTTTTTTTATTCCTTATTAAGTATATAGCATAAAAGCATGTATTGATTGTGCATCTTCCCAAAGGATGTTTCGAATGAATGGCTCAATGTGCTTCAGTCAATGCAAATTCCCTTCAGCTCAATGTACATTTTTATCTCCCTGTTCTTTCATTTTGTTGGTTGTTAATTATAAGATAAGATCTCTCTGAAGCAAATCCCCTCATGATTCAAAGTTATTTTTTTTAATATTACTAGATTATTTGACAACAGTAAGGGGACAGAAGTAAAGTTTTCCAATGTTTCAGCTCTGTCTGTGCAGCTAGAAATCTCTATTTCCCTGGTTAAGAACGGTTCTGTCACTCTGTCTAGTTTAGCAGCCAAAGTCAATTTGATTATCAAATCTAGATTTATTTAAGATGTATGTTGGCTATTCAACAACAATCTATGCATGTTTGCTGTGTAAAAATAGAAACAGATTTGCAGTAATATATTAAGAGATTGTAACATGATTGATGCTTGACGTCTATATTTGCTTCTATCCCTTTTTTTGTTTTGTTGCTTAGATGAATTCGATTTTAATGATTTTTGTGTGATTATCTTTGTTCATAATCAAATACATATGTGAATTCTCTAATCGTAGGTGTTAGTAAATGGATTTGTATTCCTGCTGCTTTGGAACTTGAAATTATTTCCTTTTGCCATCCTCATAAATTCCAACATCAGCTAAGAAGCATTGATATGGCAGTTAGCCCACCATAATCATCTTGTTTGCACTGGTGTTGTTATAGTTCCAGTACTAGTACAAACGTTACACATAGTGAAACATACATGTTTCACTTTTATTTTTTAATAAAATCAATACAAGTTGGAACACACCACAATGCAGGGCAGTTCAGCTCTTTTACTTTGGCAATTTTGAAGTATGCAGAACATCTCTAGTTTCAGCTCACTTGTATTTTTATTTTACTTTGACAATTTTGAATGACCTTTATACATGGCAGTTCAACTCTTTTACTATACATAAGCCAAAGTATGTAGAACATCTCTGTTTGAATGACCTTTATATAAAAGTTTATTATTTTAGGGTTAAAATATTTACTTATGATTTTATATAAAAGAATATTAATATATTTTTTTTATTTGAGTAAACTCTTACGATTCTACGAGTCGAGTTTACGGAGTCTCCACGATTCTACATAGAATCGCGAGTCTGATAACCTTGGTGAGGGGTTGTACAAAGTGTTTTTGATTTTTAATTCTTCTCCGTTCTTTTCTATTTTTTAAATTTCATATATGGCTTATCTTAATAATCACGTGCCATCTTAGAATTATTGACACGGAGCATTCATATGTGTAAACATTCCTAATGGGCTTAACAAACGGCTAAATTATTTGTCACAAATAAAGCATTTTTGGCGGTTTCTTGTAGCCGCCACAAATAAACAGCCAGAAAAATCATATTTTTTTCTAGTGGTTATACTCTTGTTATATTATATTCTTTTAGTCATTAGAATTTTTTCTGAGTATGAATTTCATGTTTTCATTTGTAGCTTGGCTTAAAACCAAGGGTGGATAAGTGATTCATTCTGGATGGCAGGTCCAGCAATACCTTGTTAAATTAAATCCTGATTTTAATAGTTAGCTATAGTTGGACTGTGCTCAATTTCTTTGCTTAGGAGTGAGGAGATAGAGTATTGGAGTTGTTGACTATCATTATTTTCAATATTATATATTATAGTTTTTCTATAGTCATTGTTCAATATGCATGAGTTTTCTTAATGCTCGACACTTTCACAGTTTCATGAAAGCTTTCTTTCTTTTTGTAATATACAAATTTTAAAAGTAATTGCATTTTGTGTGGAAATTTGAATGAAAATGTGTATAAAATATTCATTCAAAAGTAATAATAACTATTTTTTATTAATTAGGTTATAATTATTAATTATTAATACCCTTACACTTTATCTTAATATTTTATATCTGTTTATAGATAAATTATTATTTCATTATACCTATGTTTATATTTTATGTTTCATTTTTTTATAAGAATGTCTCCTTTAAATTAAAACAAATAATTAATTTAATATTTTAGAAGGAAGATGTGACATATACTTGGATGGCTAGTTATGGGCCTCACTAACATACAATTGAGCTGAGAAATAATGAATAAGTATTTTATCTATAGGAAAGACATAGAAATTAATATTTGAAATCTTGACAACTTCACTAAGATTTGAAATTTCAAACATGTGAGTCTTTACTTCAAAACTTCTTACACTTATTCCTTAAGTTTGATAATATATGTGAGTAAGTTGAAAATGAGTAATATTTATACCTTACAATTTGATATCAATCAATTAAATTAGTTTTTAGATTAATATTATGTAATTATAAGTAATGTGATATTGTAATGAAAATAATATTTTTAACTATTTTAATTTAAAATTAATATATTTTTATAAATTGATTCTGGTTGGTTTCATTATAAAAACAAACATAATATTAAAGAATTTGCAAAAAAATAATATCGATCAGTCTAAAACTGATATAAAAAGTGTCCTTACAACATTGGTTTTGTCAAAACCGATGTTGTAAGGACACTTTCTACATCGATAGGTATTTTTTACATCAATTTTTTTAGAATTGATATTATTTTTGTAATTTTTGTTTTTTTGTATATTTCTTATTATACGACATCGGTTTTCATAAAAATCGATATCGTGTAATGTACGCTAACATCAATTTTTTGAAAACTGATGTTAACATTGATATGATGGCCTAATAAAGATTACAACCATACCCATAAAGATTGCGCAAAATGGTATCGGAAAATAAATGGTCAGAAGTCTCATCCATGGCGCCACACATGCTACAAACAGATACAACCACACCACCTCGTTGCCTAAGGCATTCACCAGTTAGCACTTTATGGTGGATCAACCTCCAAAACATGAAGGACCGAGAAGGGGAAATGGAGCCAGACCAAATCACTTTGGCTCAAGGAAGTTATTGTTATAAAAAAAAATGTTATTTACTCGAAAAGAAAATGATCAGTGTGAAATTGTGTTTCTCCTTTTCCATCTAATAGTCAATTATAAGAAATAAATAGGTAATTGAAAAATTGATAATTATAAAAGATGAAGTAAATATTTTTATCATCACTATTTAATAACAAAAACAAATATAACACATAATTAACATGATTATACATATACATATATATATATATATATACACCGTGCCACTTATATTTCAAAATGACTCAATAAATTTATTAATATAATGCACACCCATTAATTGATATATACAAATATTTAATATATAGTGCAGTTACAATTAAATCTTCTTGTTCCTCCAAGAATGTATTTTGCAAAAAACAATTATTTATTATGTAATTGTTCAATCATGCAATCAAATTAACTTATAAGATTAACATGGTGATATAAGATTTTATTACTTTTATATGTGGATTATCTATTTAATGAAAAAAACACGTATTTGATTCTCGTGCAAAATCACCTTGGACAAACAAAAATCACGTACTACGAGAGGAATAGTTTCTAATATCTAATAAGTTGGAGGATATCCAAAAAAATTTACCTAGGACGAAAAAAATCATGCTGTAAAATTTTCTTTCATGGAAGGTCTAAGTTGTTGTTCTCTATTTAGAGATTTAAAATAAATTTGAAATATAAAAAAATAGAACATGCATATGAATTAGTTAGGGTAGAGATGACAATGAGTTGAGATGGGCAACAATCCACCATAAGTTGACATATATATAGGCCTACTAAAAATAAATTAGAGCAAACCCATAGTGAGAATTTTAATTATGGTACATAGCTTTCTACTTGTCCCCTCCCTATTAATAAGAAAATATCTATTTAATGATCTATTTTCAATCTATAGTGAATTTACCCATATAATATAATATATGTATTGTCTAAGGTCCAGAAAATACACGTGACATCATACGTGACACTCCGAAACACGTGTCAACCCTTCTTGTCAGTCCTAGCACAGGAGCACGAACGTCCCACCCTTAGCAATCGTTATCTCTAACCTCTTAATATTTGAATCTCCTTATCGCTTGGCAAGTATTTAATTATCTACAAACCACACATTAATTATCTATAAGGTACAATTATTTACTAGCCTTTATCTTTAAGCTATGTATTATCTCTAACATTATCTATAAGCTACCGACTCTTAATTATAAGTCGAGAATTATTTACAAAGGTTACAACTGCCCCTACATACAAGGACCCGCATCTACACTCCACTCCTATAAATATTAGATTCCATCGAACTCTCTACATATCCTTCACTCACTTCAGCACACAAGCAACACGCATTTATTTAAGCATATACTTATTTTATTTCCTAACTCGTATTCTTACTTAAGCATCAAAATCCTTTATTTTGCATGTCCCCCTCCTATCCTCTCAACAAAGGTCATTCTCAAAATCAACGTGTGAAGTCCTGGAACTCACTCTAGCCACGTTCACCCTGACATGCCATTGCTTTGAATTTTGGTAAGAACAATATACAATACAGATCATTTATTCAAGTGAGATTAACCTCATGTTTCTTATGCAAAGTCTTGGAATTGACTTTTGTGAATAAAAAACATGATAGAGAGGGAATCCACTAAGGTGACTAACTTGAGTATCAGACAAACATTAATTATGAACAAAGTATAAATGATTAAAATAAGTCTAAATTTATTATAAATTTTCATAATTGATCATTCAATATCTGTGTCTTAGAATTAGAAGATTTTATTTAGTGCAATGTAATGCTATTGTTTTCTATTTTCATGTTGTGTATCGATTGGAATGTTTGTTAATCATTGCTCATTTTGTATGTTGTTATGTAAATGGATGTCATTTTTTGTTTGAAAGTATGAAAAAAAAATATTTTTAGTCCTTATACTTTCACTTTTTTTTTAGTTCTTGAAATTTCATATCATTCAATTTAGTCTTTATACTTTATTAAAAACTTATTTTTAGTCCCTCTGCACATATTCTTCACATACGACGTTACTTTTGTATGTTAGAATTGACTATGAGGACTTTTTATTTTTTTAAAATTAAATACAATGACATGGATTTTTTTTATAAAAAGAAGTTATTCAAATGACTCCACTAAACACATTGAATCCTAATTTTTAACTACTTTATTTTTATCTTCGTTTTCATATTTATTCTTCAACAATTTGTGTTGCCAATCTATTAATCTGAACGGTTCATCATTGATATTTGTATGTAGGAATTGTGATTTGAAATCCATAGCATGTTCTTCATAACTAGGACAAAAGGAAAGTACACGCGGGGAAAATTTGTTATTGAAAGTGAAAATCAACAATAACTCATTCCCCAAGAATTAACACCATCTATGAAGAATATGTGAAAAGTGACTAAAACATGTTTTTAATAAAGTACATAGACTAAATTAAACGATATGGAGTTCAGGGACTAAAAATAAGAAAGAGAGAAAGTATAAGAACTAAAAATATATTTATCCCTAAAAATATGATACATGTATGTGACAAAACAAAATGGAAATGTTATTTTTTGTTTTGTTATGTTGGCAAGAAAAATGTGTTTCTGTAATATTATGTGATGAAGTTTGGCAATGAAACGAAAATACATTTTCATTGAATTAAAGTATACAATAAAATCATGTTTGTTTTGCATTATATGAGGTGCCAAAAATCTAACTACTAAAATATGTTTTTGTTGTAAAGTTTTTCCGTACCTCCTATCTTGCAATGAAAATATAATTTTATTGTACACTTTAATTTATATAATGAAAAAATAGTTCCGTTAATAGGGTATCTTAACAATACAATTTTGTTTATTTGCACATGGGAGTGGAAACAACAAAAACATAGAGAGAATAGCAATCCTAGCTAGAGCTTTGGGTTTAGTTTAGGCCTTACAAAAGTGAAAAGAAAAAATAAACATAAGAAGGAACCAAAACCAAAAAGAAGGATAGAAGCAAATGAGACTGGTGTATAAATTTAGTAAAGATTCCAATCATCCTGAGCTGGTCTTTGCCGTGCTCATCTCCTCCTCGTCCTAAGAATAACCACCACTCAAAGATATCCCAATTTTGAATCCACATTCTCTCTTATCCCCTCTGATCCAATTCACCACCCTTCTCGGTTCACACCCTCACCGAATGGAAAAGAAGGTAAGGAATTTTCAGCGTTGAAAATCCTCACCCCCCCTTTCCACATTTTTGGTGTGGGCATGATCTGTAGCACTAATTTGAATCTTTGGAATAAACCCTTCCAGGGGGGAAAACCAAACCAAAACCACCATGCATAGTAACATGCCCCTTAAGGCACCCTAACCTAATTAATATTCCTTCACCATGATGTCCTGTGTTTCAATAACAGATAACACACGTTAATCATATCACATCACCACAAAATTTTACATATGAAAAATAAGTACATGGCTTGTTCTTAAAGAAAAGGAAACCATGCAAGCGGTACCACGTTAATGTTTGGTTGTTTTTCTTTTTTTTTCATTGTTTTGTTATTATTATAGATGGAGAGATTAGAGAGGAGGAGCAAGAAGGAGGAAGTGAAAGAAAAGAAAAAGAGCCGAAAGTTTGAGTTAACGTTGATGTTGGGTGGCCAGAACCAAAAGAAAGAGGTGGTTGACGACGACGACGTATCGGTATCGCCGAGGGATGTGTTTGGGGTTCCTATTTTAGGGATGGATTCAGATAGCACGGGGAGCAGCAACTACGGCGGGCCGGGGTCGCCAGGCCTTGGCCAGAAGCATAGCCAGCAGTGGAGGGCGATGATCGATGTTTTGAGGTTCAAGTCCGTTAGGAGATTCTCAACGATCCCGTTGCTTGCAGCGAGCTACGAGATCTCGAGGAAGAGCCTAAGGAACAAGCTGGCGCGTATTCTACCCGCGAATGAAGAAGACGATGATTTGAATCTTGGAATTGACATTGATGACATTTCCACCAAGCCTTCTTGGAGGAACTTCAGTTATGCTGACCTTGCCGCTGCCACAGACGATTTCAGCCCTGGTACGAATCAAGACGAAACTCAACACACTCCTGTTCTTGTTATCAATATTTTTTTCTGATGATCATAACATTAGTAGGAAATAGTCCCAATGTTTAATAAAAAGTAAAAATATAAATAGAAGAAAATAGAACAAATGATTATCTTCTTGAGACAATCGTTGTCACTTATAAAAATAAAAAAATTGATTATCAACAATTCATAATTAATTGTTTTTTATTATTATTCATTTCTTTGTTGTTTTGTAGAAAAATAAATGAGTGTGAAATCCATACTTTTTTATATTTCTCTTCTCTTATTTTTACAGTACTAAACACACACTATTTGATTAGCACCATGAACATGTGGTTACTGACCACCTAATATATAATTTCTAATAATTGTTGTTGAGTGATCTAGTTAGTGATGAATTTGATATGTTTTTCATCTTGGTATAAATAGTGGTTCAACCTTAGACCAAATAATAATATACCAATAATCAAAAACATTAATTTTATATAAAAACATATACACTTCATAGAAATAACCGGTAAACAAGTTGTGACCTATTACGATTTTTTTCTTAATTTTACACACTCAACTTAAAAGGGTTGGAAGAGTGTTATAAGACTATGTTGTGTTCAGAAACGAACTATTTAAGAGAATAATAGTATAAAATTTTCTTAAATCAATACCGGATTTGTCCATAGGGTTAATAAAATTTTACACACAAACCTTAAGAATGAGAAAAAACTGCAACTTTTATTACCTAATCCAAGCTGCTGTTATATCTCATCCTCTAACAAAACTGCAACAACAATGATGAATGAACATCTATTCAAGATTATTCCAAGGATGAGTAACGAAATGTATCTCATAGTTTAATTTGTTAGCCTTTTTTTCTGATTCTATTTCTGTTTCTGTAGTGAACTTGCTTGGAAAAGGTGGTCATGCTGAAGTCTACAAAGGATGCTTAGCAGATGGTCAAGTCGTAGCCGTAAAGAGGCTAATGAGGAATGAAAAAGAAATTGAGGGCAAAGCTGGTGATTTCTTGACAGAGCTTGGAATCATTGCTCACATTAACCATCCCAATGCAACACGCTTGATTGGGTTTGGGATCGACAATGGTCTCTACTTTGTTCTACAATTGGCCCCACATGGCAGCCTTTCCTCTTTGCTCTTTGGTACATTGCTGAATCTACCTCACTTAACAATTCAACTCTTACTATATTTTGTAGCATAGTCTCTACCACACTTTTTCATACACACTTTATAATTAGTTAAAATTTATTGAAAACTATAAAATCAAGAGAAAGAAAGAAAATCATTAAATATAATGTGAGATCTAAAAAATGTGTTAGAAATAGTGTGTTTCTAACATTTTTATTTTTCTTTGTTGCATAGGCAGAGTTATATATGTTACCACTAAACTAAGAATAATGTTGAGGGTTGGTGTCTTACATGACTAATGGAAGTGACATTCTATATTTTAGGTTCTGAATGTTTAGAGTGGAAGATAAGGTTTAAAGTAGCTGTTGGGGTGGCAAAAGGGTTGCAGTATCTCCACCACGATTGCCCAAGAAGAATCATTCACAGAGACATCAAAGCCTCAAATATTTTACTCAACCAAAATAATGAAGCTGAGGTACTTTGTATGAGCCTACAATATAAAATTGTGAACTTGATCTTTGTTTTTGTGGGGAAAGGCAAACAATTATTTCTGTTATAAACTGCAGATTTCAGATTTTGGATTGGCAAAGTGGCTCCCAGATAAGTGGGCCCACCATGTTGTCTTCCCAATTGAAGGCACATTTGGGTAGGCATTGCAGCATCTTTGTTGTTCTTTTTTTTTTTACATTTTTTCTTCTCGTTGCAATTCCATTTTCTGAAAAGCTGGTTGATTTATGGCTGCAGGTATTTGGCTCCAGAATACTTTATGCATGGAATTGTGGATGAGAAAACTGATGTTTTTGCATTTGGGGTTTTGTTACTGGAACTCATAACAGGTCGTCGTGCAGTTGATTCAAATAGTAGGGAAAGTCTTGTGATCTGGGTAAGTTTTCATAAGCCCTACTCAAATCCTATGTTTCCTACTTTCCGTGCCCTATCTCTAATCTTGTGCACTTAGTAAAATAGTTCCAACTATAAAAAAAGAATATTGCTAATACAAGAATTTTTTTTCCCTAGTTTATTAGGAAAACAGGATTGTAAAAATGTAGAATTTATGGCATAATATGTTGTTGAAAAGAATGTGAGCATAACATACTATTTGACATACATTTTATAAAATACTCCTTACTGTTAGCTAAAATTTATTAACAACTACAATGTTAGAAGTAAAATTTTATTAAATAAGAAGTGAGACATATAAAAATTATTTTTTAATAATTCAGTCTAATAAAAAAATTTGTTTAAAGGAGTATGTTGCTAGCATTATTCTTCATGCAAATCAAGATGTTCATACTTCATACCTTATAAAATTATAGGTTGCATACTAATTATTTGAGAAAGAGAGAGACTAACCATGTTGTGCTTTGGTCAGGCCAAACCCCTGCTGGAAGCAAAGTTGATCGAACAAATGGTAGACCCCAGATTAGAACTGAAATATGATCTGGCAGAAATGAAGTGTGCCATGGTAACGGCTTCCATGTGTATCCATCACATGTCCTCTAAGCGACCATACATGAATCAGGTAAACAAATGAGCATCCTTCCTCATTCAGCTTAGTCTCTGTTGCCATATTGTGTCTGTCACTATTGTCAGAAAATAACTTTATGTTATTTTTAGGTTTAAATATATTTTTAGTTTCTAAAAAATATCTAAATTTTATGATTGTTTCTTGAATTTTTTTTTATGGTTACTTCCTACAATTTTAAAAATTTTGTTTTTATTCCGTATCGTCTGTCTGGTTTCATCAAATGGTTGTTGATTTGTTTTTTAAAGGCACAAATCAGCTGCCCATGTGTATGCTAATGTAAAATACATAAGATTTTTCAGCTTTTTAATGGATTGTATTTGTAACCGAGGTAAAAAATGTTATTATTCTATATTTGTTTTAATATAACCAATGTGAAATTTCTTTCCATCAATTGACGAGGGTGTAGAATAATAATGTTTTCTATATTAATTATAAATATAACCGATTTAAAAAGTTGTAAAACCTTCTTTTTTCACATGTGGAATGTGACATGTCTTTTTAACATACATGGCACAACCATATTTGATGAACCTGGCGATAAGAAGCAAAGACAAATTTTTTAAAATTTTAGAGATCAAATACGAAGGAAAAATGGTTTCAGGAAACAATAACAAAATTTTAATATTTTTCCGGATCAAAAATATATTTAAATTTTATTTTTAAAATAAATTACATTAACTACTGAGATTTTTTGAAATTGTGCATATTCTTCTTGTTTTTTAACATTTATAATGACCTACCTCCCTTATAGAAAAATACGGTATAATATTTTTCAAATAATTAAGAATAATTAGTGTGAAAATAAGGATGACAGTGTATATTTAGCAAACAATAAAGGAGGATTATTATAATAATAGAAAAAACAGATAGAGTTTGTGTGATTTCATGGAACTTCAGGAGTAGTTAGTTTAATTTACTCTTGTTTTTATAACTGGGGTACTTAATGACTTGCCTTTGTGATTTCACGAAACTTCAGGTTGTGCAGTTACTGAAAGGGGAAGAGGTGCCTATTGAACTCACACAAAATTCATCAGCTCCAAGATCACACTTGATAGATGCATGTGACTTGGAAGATTATACTTGCTCTAATTATTTGACTGACCTCAATCGCCACAAGCAATTACTCATGGAGTGATGCATTGTGGGAGCTATGTGCTGAAAGTTGCATTTTGGGGTCGCATGTTATGTCTCTGTATCTATTGAAACTTATGGAAAAATAATACTTGTAGCGGTGTGTTTTAGTGTGTGCACGACGCATGTTGGTATGATTTTAAGGCATGGCAAAATATCTTAGGGTTGTAAATTGGCATGCTTTTGTACTGTGCATCATTAGTCAAGAAGCAATCATAGTTTGTATTGACTAACATTAAGGACTAAAGGCCTCTGAACAACTAACTATATTTAAAGAAAACAATCTGATGTAAAAATCTTGAAACAGAGAGCATCTGTACTTTTTTTTTTTTTAATTCTGTAGTGACTATAGTGCCATCAAACAATTTCTTACCAAAATCAGCCTGACTCTCAAATTCTTCTCCTTTTCATTTCTCCGATACTACTTTTGTCAGATTCAATTCTTCATTCTTTTTTAATTACTTTGGTCCCTAAACTTTTTGAGTTTCCACTTAGAACAAAAACTTGATCAATCTTAGTCTCTAAAAATATGGACGGACGAAAATATTAGGAACTAAGACGGGCTAATCTTTTATTTAGAGACCAAAAGTGAAAACTCAAAAAAAAATTAGATCCAAAAATATAATTAGTCCTTTTTTCTTCCATCACTTCTCCAATTTTGTTTGTCAATGTAATTTGATTAAAATCCAAAGCATAACCAATGCATTTACAGAGGGATCTCAAATTAATTCCAATAGAATATATTTTAGTACAACTAAGCACCTTAAGATAAATATTAGAATACAAGGTAGCTTGTTCTAAAATACACAAAATAAACGTAATTTTAATCTCAAACAGAACATTTAAAAGGCCCTAGATCTAACTGCATAATCATCAACCGTCATCATCAAATTTGAATTGCTCGCCCGCAATGTCATGAGGTATGAGGTATAATTATGAAAACTTCTACCATTATGTAAAAAAATGTATGAAATATATAAAGAAAAAATAAGAGTAAAGCTTCGTTATGAATATTTTAATGTAATATTTTAAAGTTTATTTGTTATGAATTATTAATGTAGTTTTTTTATGTTATCAAACGATAAAAAATTATGGTCAGTATGACTTTTAAGTTTATAAATTTATCATATACAATTTAATAAAAGTATAAAAATACTCTATATTATAGTTCTTGATTTATTTTCTCAATATTTTAAGTACTTCAGTATTGAATTTCAGCGTGAGGGTAAATTTCGGACAAGGATTAGTTTATGAAGTCATCTATAAAAGCTTCATAGATCAATGATTTATAGACATCGGTGAACTTATAGTTTATCGAGCTCATTTATTCTAATTATAAGGGGGGGAAATCTATGGGATGTTGTATATATTATGAGTGTGTTTTTTTTTTTTTTTACAGTATAACTTTAACTTTCATTAGACTACCTTGTTTCATACTTGTAAAGTTTGGATGGAAAATATTTCTAGTCACAAAAGTGATTGTCTGAAATTCTGGACATTAAAATTAAATTATATGTATAAAATAATAAAACATAATATAACTAGAAAAATTTTGGTTCGTTAGATGATGATGGCAAGACCTTGCAATTGCTTTTCTGAAGTCATAAATCCTTTAAAATTGTCCGTTAGATAAAATCAAATCACGTTGGCTTAGAAGCAGGGTAACTTTTATGGTTCTCTTGGTTGTTAGGATAGGAGGAGATATGATAGGATAGTTATCAAAAATATTATTATAACCCGTTGTTTATTGTAATAATAAAATATAATAGTGTTATCTTATCACTAATTCTATTTAATATATATATATATATATATATATATATATATATATATATATAAATATTCTTAACACATAGATTTATATAAAATTACTAATTAAAATATTTAAATTTCAATAATTATTAATCAAATACTTTTCAAAGAAAATATTTGACTAATTTAAAAAAGTTGTATAATATTTATAATTATAAAAAAGTAATGCAATAATAAAATATAATTTTGTATAATTTAGTTAAAATTATTTTTTTAATATTTTCACAATTTATAAAAAAAACTAAAAGTTACTTTTTAGAAAATTATAGGTTATAGGTAACATATATTATATATAATACTTTTATAATAATAAAATATTAGATTTATATATAATAATATATTAATTTATGTAACATAAATACGTATATATAATAACAAAAAAAATATATTAAATATAATATGCAATAATATATTAATTTATACAATATATATTTTTAATCAACATATTATCTTTTATATAATAATAATAATTTCAACATATAAATTTAAATTAAATTATTAATTAAAATATTGAAAAATTAAATAATTACTTTCAAAGAAATATATTTGACTAATTTTAAAAACTTATATAATTTTTATAATTATAAGAAAAGTAATTTCATAAATAAAATATAATTTTGAATAATATATTTAAAAATATTTTTTATAATTTCATAATTTAAAAAAGAAATTAGAAGTTAATTTTTAGTAAATTATAAATAACTTTAATGAAACAATAATTTTTAAATTTGTACATATCCTATCATTATTTTTTTATGCACACCAAACATTAAATAAAATTAAAATTTATCATGTTTTTATTCTATTTGCATATCTTATCATATCATATATCATAATCTCAATTGGACAAGATCATACCAAGTCACTTTGGCTCATAAGCTCTTGTGGCTAGTGGGATTGTGTATTGTCTTGGAAGAAACTAGAAAGCATCTAGCATCAATACACCCCTAAGTATCAAGATCTTTTGTACAACGCGCATCCTAGAATCTCCCATTAGCTAATCAACCAAGTAATCTAATTTTCTCGATGAGATCACCCACAATGATAACTTACTCGATCAAGGTGCCTCTCTGCCCTTGTAATACAATAGCGCCACAAATCTCGCCTCAGACAATTCCATTTAGAAACCCCGCTGAGTCATTAATAGTATGGTAAGATTGAACATTTTAGTAGGAGAATTTATTTTTTAAAAGAATTTAAAATGATTTATCATAAAATACCTTGTTTGGATAGAATATTTGAAAGAAAATTTAATTTTTGGTATTTTTATGAATCATTTTTATTGACTAAAACAATAAGATTTCAAATTCTCTCAAGAAATTTAAAATTTGAAATTCTTTTTTTAGAGATGTTTACTTTAACTCACGTTCTTACTCGCAACTCTTTCTCACTCAACACTCGCAAGTATGGGTGACCAAAGTTTTTACGACCGACATCGACATAAGTTGTTTTTCCTTAATGTTGGCTAAGGTTTTTTTGGTTAAAATTTTTTTGTATGATATCCACCAAAGCTATTTTTTGTCGATATCAACTAAGATTTTTTTAGATGATGTTGATTAGGGTTGTTTTTTCACTGACGTCAGTCATGTGAATTTTTTCTTGACGTCGGCCAAGAATTTTTTTGGTCGTTGCATCCAAGTTTTTTTAGTTGATGTCACTACTAGAAAATAGGCTTTTTACATCGGTTATCGACTCCTTTCTACATCGGTTATCGCACGTTGTTGTAACCCGATGTCGTTGAAACACAACGACAGTTGAGTGACCGATGTTGAATTCTGATATTCTACATCGGTTATTAGAACAACCAATGTAGAAATCTGCCCATTTTAAAATTTTCTACATCGGTTGTCATGGGTGACCAATGTAGAAGGAGAGTGTTCTACATCAGTTGTGAAGGGAGGACCAATGTAGAAGGGGAGTGTTTTACATCGACTGTGATGTTAGAATCGATGTAGAATAGTGATTGTTTCTACATCGGTTATATTTGAACCGATGTAGAATGGGACATTTTTTTTATATTTTGAAATTTATGAACCCAGGTCAATTTTCAGCTATCAAATTAGTAGTTACTGAATACAATACAAATATGTAATACAATACAAGAAGCTACGTTGCTTATATTAACTAACTCTTTCAGCATCCACAATTTTATTAGTACTTTTTGTTGACTTTATAGTATACATACAACTTCCATGGTTTTCTTCACTCTCTTTCCTTCATTTATCTCACTCATATGTAACGTTGCTTCTCCATTTTCAGTTATTCACCATAATTTTTTAGACTAAACTCGATTTTACTTGGTATCCAAATACATATAGGCAACAAGTACAACATAACGACCTTCACAATGATAATAGTTATAATACACTAAGATGCACTGGAAAGAAGAATGCTATATTCAGTCATCAAATCATGTACTTACACAAATGTGGCATTGCTGGATTTGATTGGGTGTATGTAGAATAGATAAAGTTATAAAATAAAGGAAGGGGGGAATATTACCATTGGTCCACCGCAGAGTTCCAATTTATATCGCTACCAACACATTATATTACTTTGACTTCAAATAATATAATGATTAATCAAAGTTATGGTAATAATATATAGGCTCTAGAAGGTAAGTTAAAGACCCCTAATTAACTACAAAAACTTGCCGAATACCACACATAAATTCACATTATAAAAAATGGCCCAGTTTTTTAAGTTACACTTAAACTTTCATAAATTAATAATTCCCTTAAAATTATATTTTTGGCCTTAACTTCGATCAACTTACAAAATTAATCATTTCAGTAAATTAAGAAGATAACATTTTTTATGCACTTCAGTTTTTTTGAAAAAACTTCTTTAATTAACTTCTCTATGAATTAATTTTAATTTATAAATACTTATTTAAAATTTTTGCACTGGTTCTTAGTTTTCTGCTCTAAGAAAAGTATATTAAACTTCAAAAAGGCCTTGGGCTTTTCTATATATGCTTTCTCTACACTGTTCTCTCTTCAAAGCTTTTCTATATATGCTTTCTATATATTTTTTGTTTTTGTGAATTTTTCCCCTATTATTTTAATTATGCATTAGTTTATTTGGTAACTTAACAAATAATATTTGATAAAAAAATACTATGTGCATGATAGTATAAAAATACTATGTGCATGATAGTATAATAATCGAATTGATCATTTTGATCTGGTTATAAAAACTATATGTGCTTCTACCTCATTTCTATCTTTTTTCTCTTTTTTTATTACTTCTTCCATGTCTTTTTTTCAGCTAAATACACCCCCATTTTTAGAAAGCACGATTTATTATCACTTATAAAATTAAATATCCACTAGAGTTGATTTTTTTCATGGTTTTGAGTAAAATGGTAGACCTCCACCCAAAATGGGATGGAGGGAAGAAGATAGAAAGAAATTAAAAAATATAAATAAAGAAAATAATAAATGGACTAAATAATAATATATCCTTATAATTAGTTACTCTTTTGGATTTTTGTAATATTCACGAGCCAATCTGTAAGTGGGTGGTTCATTTTTTCCCACCATAGATACTTTTTCCATCAGCTAGGCATTTTTTTCAAACTTTAATGTTATCCCAAATATTTCACAAACTTCAGTTATCGTTCATTTGTGTTTTTCTTGAACTTTTATTAATTTTCCTGGCCATTTATCTATTTGAATATGAGAATTAGCATAAATTAATTCTAAGATTAAGAAATCAAATTTTTTAAATAATCACTTAAATCAACTTGATAAATACCACATAGTTATGCAGAGTCTCCATCAAAACCTTTTTCAACCAATCCAAAAACATACGTTTAACTTGAGAACGCACACATCTTCAACAATTAGTCCCACTGAATTCAATAAAAAAATCTGTCAAACCACACAGGTTAAAATGCAAACAAAAACTAGTTTTCTCATTTGATTAATCAGAAATCAGACAAAGATTAGGGGCTTACAACTACAACTAGTCATTGAAGGATTAAGGATGTATATGATGTAGTAGGTGAAAATGAATGGAGACAAAGACAATATGTGTATAACAGTAGTCATTTTTTCAGAGTTCCGTCTTGTTATGCAATATATGTGTATTCTCAACTAAGACAAGAACAAACACAAGTGTTGAAAATCAACTAACCTCTTAACCATAGGTTAGGATAGGGATCTCAAAAGCCACTAAAGCTGCATCAAACTCTGATGGTGCGTGGATCACTGAACCATTCACCTGTGAACCATAGATAAGGTGAGCAGAGAACACACTCCCAATATGAAACTCACTTTCTAAACCATAGTTAAGGAGATTGCTGAAAATCAATTTTCTCCTATTTTTATCTTCAACTAAGTGTGAATTGCGCCATGCAGTCTTCTCCTATTGGAGTTTAATTCAATCTACATATTTTTTTTAGTACAAACCTTGAGATAAATTTCAATTCTAATAACAGAACATGACAAACAACATGTTAAGAACTATATTTAAATTTTGTCCAATCAAAAAACCCTTTTCTTGTTTAATGATGGAGCTATATATTGTTCTACATATTTCAAGTTTCATATTCCATTGTAGTATTACATTGTTTATTGAGAGAAGAAATATATAGCACTATATATATTGTTAACTAATTATGAGCTAAATTTTAAAAAGTGTAGAATATATAACTTGTATTCACCCCTGTGTGGTTCAATCTTCATCACCCTATGCTCTGCAGAAAGTAGTTCTTCAACAAAATGTGAGAGTAGTTCTTCAACAACTGCACAAAGTAAATTATTGCTTGCTATGCAACTTGCAGATACAATGGTAGCAATATTACGATAAGAACAAGGCCAGAATGACAAATAATACTTGAATCAGTTAGTAATGTGAAGAACGTTACCTTTTTCAGAGTCCAATGCATCATCAATATCACCAACCAACACAGATGCAGATCCCACATAAGCATGGCTGATGGCTCCTGCATGTATCATCAATATCACCGGAGGTGCATTTTCGTGGAGTGAGAAAGAGGCCATGGGGGAGATACGCCTCAGAGATCAGAGATCCCAGCAAGAAGAGCCGTGTCTGGCTCGGAACCTTCGACACTGCGGAGGCGACAACGCGTGCCTACGACGTCGCAGCACGAGAGTTTTGTGGCCCTAAGACCAAGACAAACTTCCCTCTCCCTTTGGAAAATGTTAAGAACTTGAGCCCTAGCTAGAGCAGCATCGTCGAGTCCTCTAGCCGCGACTGCGACGTCTCCGCCGATCCCTCGCCTCTAGACCTCAACCTTGCCCTCGCCGTAGTCGCATCCGCTCGATTCCCCTTCCAGCACTTTACCGGCGCGGTGCTGCGGCAAACCCTTTTTTGTACTACGACGTTGTCCTATGCGCCGGCATGGGCGGTCCACGTGGCTTTGCATTTGGCTACAATCATCATCCCGTTGCGGCGACTGAGTTCCACGCGACGACGAGCGACTTAGACTCTTCCTCTTCCTCTGTTATCGATTTGATGAAGGTGAAGGGAAAGTTTCCAGAATCTTCCATCCAAATTCGCATAAATGAAGACGCTTTGTATAATATATTTTATTAATAAAGAGGGAAAACTGAACTAAAAAATAATTAAAAAATTTATAACTTCAAATTAAATGCGGTTTTCGAAAAGACCGCAGTAGTTTGATGACTAACAAAGACGGTTTTTATAAAACCGCCTTTGTAACCTTCACATTGAAGGCGATTCTATAAAACCGTTGTCGTTAGCTTAAAAAAATTATTTTATTTTTAAAAATTCCATCTACATCGGTTTTTTATAGCCGATGTAGATAAGACGACGTAAAAAGACATTTTTGTAGTAGTGTGTTGATCAATGATTTTTTTTTTTGCCAACGTTGGCTAGATTTTTTCAACTGACATCGGTCATGGCTAACTTTTGAGTAGACACCTGCTAGGGTTTTTCAGCCGACGTCAACTAGGTTTTTCCAGCCAACATCAACCAAAGTTATTTTTTAGCCAATATCAGCTAGGGTTATTTTTCAGCTAATGTTAACTAGGGTGTTTTGGCTTATGTCAACTAGATTTTCTTACCCGACATTGGTTAGGATTTCTTTTTGCCGAAATCAACTATGGTTTTCTAGCTGACATCAACCAGAGCTATTTCTTAATCACATTAGCTAGGTTTTTTGGCTGATGTTGGCTAGGATTTTTTCTGCTAACACCAGCTAGGTATTTTTGACTGACATCGGGTATGACTATTTTTAGTCGACATCGACTAGGTTCTTACAGTCGACATTCACTAGAGTTTTTTCGGTCGACATCAGTCAAACCTATTTTTTAGCCAACATCAGCCAAGGCTAGTTTATAGTCGATGTTGGGTAGGATTTTTTATCCGACATTGGTCAGGGCTATTTTTTAGCCAACTTTGACTAGGAATTTTTTGGTCAACGTTTACCAATGATGTTTTTCGGCCGACATCGGGTAGGTTCTATTGGTTGGCATCGACCAAGCTATTTTTTAGCTGATATTGGGTAGATTTTTTTGTCAACGCTTGCTAGGATCTTTTAGGTCGACGTTGGCTAAAAATAGTATTGATCAATGTCGTTCGACAGACCCTAGTCAATGTCGGTCAAACAAGTCCTAACCAACGTTGGTAATAAAAACATAGCCAACATCGACTAAAAAATAGACTCAATCAACGTTAGACGAAAAATAGTTCTTGCATACTTTGACAAAAATACTCTATTTGATGTTGACCGAAAAATAGTCTTGGTTGATGTCGATTTAAAAACATCACTTGTTGTGATCAAACTAAACAATCCTAGTTAAAATTATCAATATTTTGTATTTTCAAATTATTAAAAGTTGAAAATATTTTTTAATTAATATTTCAAAATTAGATTGTGTTTGTTTTCTATAAAGTTTAGTATTAAAATTTCATCTATTTAAAATATAATTAAAATTTTACATATGAAGAAAATTAAATTATTCTATCCAAACAAAGAATTTAAAATTGAAGAAATTTAAATTAATTTATCCAAACAAAACATTTAAAAAATAAAAACAATTCAAATCAAAACAATTCAAATTAACATGTCCTAAAATTTTAAAATTCTCAATCCAAACATAATATAATAGTCATTGCAAGGCAAGGATCTTGTAAGAACATTAAACGTTGCTAATCAATCTACATTCATGACAAAGACCTCACTCCCTTTGTTAAATATGCTAATCATAAATTATCATATTATTAAAAATTGAAAATATTTTTTATAGCAACTACTTTAAATTCCTATATAAATTGGGTTTTTTACTGGCAGGAATGTAGCCCTTTCTATCACTTTCATTATAATGCAGATTATATATAATATTCTCTAGATTACAAATTAAATGAAACTATCTTAATTGATTAGAAAGTTGTACGAACTATATTTTGTCAAAGTTAGGGATATAATAATATTTTTAATTCATTATCCTCCTGTTTATTTTCCCTAACACCCGACTCCGTTATTACAAGGTCAGACACAAATTTGGGGTAACTATGGCGACAGAGGCTATGCTGCAGTTGGGAATCTTAATCCTAACTCTCTCCTTGTTCTTCATCATGCACAACATCCACACCCAAACAACTCAAGCCCGAACTCGAACCCGCAATAAGACCAGTCAATCCGAACCGAACCGCCACCTGGCCCAAGCATCGCGCCACCTGGCCCGGGCCAGATCCACCTCGCACCGAGCCCAGCACGCCAAGAACGCGCTGGCGGAAGCAGACAAGGCCCTCGCCGTCTGGCCCAGGGACCCGCGGGCCCACATCCTCCGGGCCCAGGCCCTCCACCTCACAGGCCAACGCGCCGCCGCAATCAAGGCCCTCGACGCGGCGCTCTCCTCGGCGGCGGCCAGGTCGCTCTCCGCCGCGGAGCGCGTCCGCGCGCTCGTGGAGAGGGCGGAGCTGAAGGTCGCCATGAACCAGCGGCGGCGAGTCGACTCGGCCGTGAAGGACTTGGTGGAGGCGGTGGGGCTGAGTGGAGGGAGTGACTTGGAGGATGCGCTGTGTTTGCTTGGAAAGTGTTACGAATGGAAAGGGATGAAAGAGGAAGCTAAGGATGCGTTCCAGAAGGTTCTTGAGGTTCAGCCCGATTCGGAGGAGGCTCGTAGTGGGTTGGAACGATTAGGAATTCTTTGAGATAAATCATCAATATATATCTATTTTGATTTAATTATGTTTTCAGTTTTGTAATTTAATGTTTTTTTTAATTTTATTTTATTTTTATTTTAATCTTTACATATTATATTTCTTTTACTTTTAGTTTTTTAAAATTTTTAGATAATATTTTAGGTTTTTTTATTGTTATAAACAATGTTCTCATAATCAGGATAACATTGGTTTTAATACACTAATTCAATTGTCAATGGTTCTGATCGAATTGATTTTAATAAAATATTTTTTTAATATTTTAATATAATATCTTATTGAATAAAAAATAATATGTATAAATTGATAATAATAAAAATTAAATTTTATGTGTCATAAGTTATAATATTTATAAAAAAACAAAATGATGTTATTTTAAAAGTAAAAAAAAAAAACAATAGTTTTAAACGGAATAGGTTAATCCATCAAATTTTATTGATTTTTGACCAATTCAGTCGTTTTAAACCGATTTAATAATGTATTAGTTTTTAGAAAACATTAAACAGGACACATAATCGGTTTCCAGTCAAAATATTTAGATTTCAAAACAATGTTATAAGTATTACCTAAAATGTTTAAAGGAAAAAATAAAATAAACAAAATATATAAGGACTAAAAAATGAAATTACAATGATAAAAATGAATAAAAGATAAATTAAATGAAATAAAAATATATTTAAATATTTATTATTTGTATTATTTGTTTGTTTTGATTTTTTTAATAACAGGAGTGCTATGGAAATCTACTGATGTTTAATTTAAAGACGTGTTATTATAATATTTTTAAATCGTTAAATCAAAACTTTTATTTCATTAGAGAATTTTATAAGATTGTCGTTTAATATTCGTAACTCTCATTTCATATTAATAATCACAATTAAGAAGAAAAAGGTTAGTGGTAGTCAGTTACTATTTTTGCATCAAATGTTTTAAATTTAATTACTTTAACTAATTGCATCAAATGTTTTAAACTTAATAACAAAACATTAATTTAAATTGAATTCATATTTTAGCATTGACACCGATTAATTTATAAATATACAGTAACTAAATTATTTTATTAACATTTCTTATATACTTTCTCACTAGAATTTCTAATACTTTAGAGGATATTATTTTTGTTTCCTTATATTACTAAATTATAAAACTTATTATATAAGGTTTTGCTTGGGGTATTTATGAGTTTTTGGTTTTCAATATTAAAATTTAATTTTCAAAATAAAGCATGTTCAACAAAAATAAAGTTGAATTGATTTTAATTAAATTTTAAAATAATTTTACATTTATTATAAAAATCAAGAAAAAAGATTTTGTAAATTTGGTTTTTAGTTTTTAGTTTTAAAAACACATTTACATATTCTAACCATCATCATAATTACCCTTGCTACTACTAGTATTGTTGCCGCCTCTATCGCTATCATTCCACGATTACCACCGCCACTACTATGACCACCACTACCACACCCATCTTTGCAATCTCACCACCATTATTATTGTCTTCATCATTTTACCGCAAATTTCACTACCACTGTAACTACCATCGTCACCACCACAATCACCGTTCCACCACCATCATGGTCACCACTATTATTGTCGCCTTCATCGTCGTTGCTACCACTATTCCACCCCCACCATCGTTGTCGCGCCACCACCACCATTTCACCACTGTTATCATTGTTAAATCAAAAGATATTTATGTCTTAAAAACGAATTAGAACTCCTATTTATTTTAGTTAGACGCAAATAAATACAAATGTAAAAGTTGTATTTGATATACTATCAGATCATGATATGTATTTGTGCGTTTGTATTTTCAGATGATGCATTCATAAGATAATCTGATATAACATTTAAGTAGTGCAATTAAGACTTTCATTTAATATTCTATGTTTAAGATTCTTTCATGTAGAAAACATTATTCTAGGATCGGTCAAAGTCCTATAAATAATAAATGAAGTTCATAGTGACTTTTCTGCTGAAGTACAAACACGCTAGCCTATCAACATGAACTTTGCATAAAAAAGGAAAATGCATTTAATACAAGCATTAAATGCTCCAACGAGCTCAAGACTTCAGAGGGAGAGAAAAGTGAAGAATTCAACCGTTGTGAGACAATGAATATTTGAAGATGAAAGCTAATAATAGAAGAAGCTTTGAAAAAACAAAACATAAATCATCTACGCGAACATATTCTTTTATTCTTTCTTGTAAAGCTTTTATGTAATTCTTTGTATAGATATTAGGTTCTAAAAACACCTTGTATACTTTGAGAGAAAAAACTAAAAGTGTTGAGTTATTTATTCATCTATAAGACGATCACAAACTTAATCAATGTGCAAATTCTAACACCCTTAAATTTTCTTCTCAATTTATTTTTTCACACGTATAAAATTACATTGTTAAGGACTAGAAAATAGAAATTTTTGCACAATATAATTTTATTAATTGTATAAGTTTCATGTTAGTCATATTTATTTTAGTGTAAATAATTTATTTAGTTAGATGACAGAAATTTGGAAACTGCGCCTTGAGCGGCAGTGCAATTTAACTATGTGGCAGAGTGATCTCTATGTGAGGTTCACTTTGGATACACATATTCTTAGGAACATTTGCACAATAACCTAGGCGATTAAAATAAGATTTACTAGTTTTGATAAAAAGCAAAAATACTCATTTTGGGTAGTTTTGCAAAAAGCAAAACTATCCATTTGTGGCATGAAGTGGCACATTGAAAATGGCCAACCAAGGGATCATTCAAGTCTCAATAAGCCTTGTCACCTTGAAGCCTATGCCTTATCTTCTTGTTCATTGTGAGAAAAAAAACTGAAGTCTTCATTCCTTCATTTGCACGAGTTCTACATTGAGGGAGGAGAGTCCAATTTTTCTTCTTCTTCCTAACTTGTTCTTGAGTCATTGATCCATCAAGCTTAGGTAAATAAGTTTCATTCTTCATCTTAGACTTGATTTCTCTTCATTTTCTTGTTCTATCTTTTCCAGTAACTTAAAAGATTATTTTTTCTCATGAAGGGAATCCTTGAAAACTAAATATTCTTCATTCTTCCTTCAAAATTTTGTGAGTTTCATCAAGAGGTAAGGGGGGTCTCTCCAACTCTTGAACCCTATGTTTGTTGTCAAACTTCCTTGAACATGTTGTTTTGAAAATTCCGTGCTTGTTGTCATGTTCTTGATCTGTGTGTCAAACTGTCTTCCTTGAATTTTTTATACCAAAAATGAGTTATTTGCATGTTAAAACATAAAGTTAGCCTTAAATTTCACTTAAATCGAAGTTTCCTAACAAAAGTTATAAATAAAACAAGTTTAAGGACCTTTTGTAAAAATGAAAATTTGTCATGAAATTGGAGTGAGTGTTACAGAAGTATGGACTATTTTATTAAATTTTCTATCTCAAAAATGAGTTTGTTAGGTTTGAAAATGTAGGGTAACATGTAAGATGAGCGAAAATTCAATTCCCGGAGCATCGAGAGCACTAACAATAATTTAGGAGTGAAAACTTTATAAAACTGAGCGATAGAGTGATTTTAGACAATAGACAGCTTGCTAAGATAACTATGAGATCTTATGACTGATGCATGTTCTGAAATTGTGATGATTCTCTGCTGATAAAATTACTAAAATGTGTGTCTGTATTTTATTATTATTATTATTGAATGATAAGATCGTTAGAGTGTGAACTTTGACAATTATATTTGTGGCATGCGAATTTATTTTCTATTATATATATGTCTACATATTATCATTTTTATTTGTACGCGTTGTGGTTTGGGTCCAAGGGTGTTTGACCCTCAACAAATTGTTTGCTATGTTTGGTTAGATAACTATAATTACATCCGTTATGTTGTCCAATTGTTTGTGTATGACAATTGGTTCTACCGCTTAAGGGATCACGACTGGTTCCTTGAGAGTAATACATAGGTCTGGGCCTCGTCTCTTTCTTGCTTGTCTGTATGTGTTCATTGATGCACGTGGCACGAGGATTACACATGCGGTGCAGCGGTAACAATCAAGAGGATTGGATAGAGATTAAGGAACCAGTGGTTCTATTTCCTTTTGTTAGAAGGTGATGTTACATTGAGGAAGTGGATGATGGACAAAGATACGCTAGGGTATTATGGGTAGAGAGGTTCGAAGAACCTAGAGGAATTAACAAGTGGTGACTACAGACATTTGGTGCACTCATTTGGCACGGGTAACTTACAGGTCTCACTTTGCTACTCCTGACAGGTTCTGAGACTACGTTTTTTGAGTTGGGAGATGAGGGTTCAGTGTACAATATATCTGTATATAGCAATCACTCATGATTATCATCCATATGATTTTGTAAGACCATTAAGACCTCAGAGGATTGGTGGGAGTGAGTGGGCTCTATTGTGAAATAAGCGTGATAATTAAGTGCTTAGGATGTAAGAGTGTTGTTTGTTTAGATAATCACACACAGTGGTTACGTAGATTGCATGTTTTAGTTTTGTTTCGATATTGCCTGTTGTTTGTGGCGTTTGAGGAGCAAAGATTTCACTCTTGCAACCACCATTTCAGAGGAGGTCATGGAGCATCCACAAAAGATGTTCACTTGGCTCAATAGCTACTGCTATAGCTACACCGTGGAGGAAGAGGCACGCCTCCATGCCCACTTTAGTTACATCTGATACCAATTTTTGCTATTAGATGAGCCCTAGATACCATTGATCACCGTAGAGACATACACTATATATCACTTTCCTTTTGAGTGTATTCCTCAATGCAACATCAATGATGTCATCTCCTATTATGCCTACTTTGGATCTGAATGGTCGGACAATCCTCTACGATTCTTGTAGCAATTCTTTGGGCATGATGCTAATGGGAGACCTACTAGATCTACCTTTTCTCAGTATACGACCGTTCAAGTACAAGAAAATGTGTGAGATTTCAGCGGCGATGAGGATCTCACGCCATTCAAGATCGCTTTCTACCGGGATGTCTGCGGTGAAGAGATATTTGAGGAAAAGATGGTTTTGTCCGATGAGGAATGAGATTCCTCAGGAGACTAGAACAACCCTTCCGAGGATATGACTTCGCCTTAGGTCGCTTGGGGGTCTTGGATAGTGACTGCTCTGCGAGTAGGTTTGTTTCCCTTTTTATGTATACTTGGGGTAAGAAGATTTCTATACTCAAATGTCGTTGTATTTTGTTGTATTAAACCTTTTTGACAATACTATGTAATATTTCGAGGGGCGGTGGATGTTTTATTTTCTTACTAATAGTTGTAATGATTTTGGTACACTTATGTTCAAATCTTAAGGGCCACTGAAGCTCAATATGTATGTTTACGTATTTCTTCCTGTTTATCATCATTTTATTTTGTGCAAGTTAATTCTTTATAAGTTATATCTTAACATAGCATTGTGTAAGGGTGGGAGAAAAATGACAACTTTCAAAATGTTTTTTAATAGAGAACGCATTTTAATTATATTTACATGTTTTAATCAAGCGCAATATATATATATATATATATATATATATATCTGTGTGTGTGTGTGTGTGTGTGTGTGAAAAATAATACATATATTGATATATTTTAACAATTTAGAAATAGAAACTAATTAAATGACATGTATTTCGTAATATTTATTATTAAGGTGGTTTTAAAGCAATATTTTAGAACAAGAATTTGAGGAGTTACACAAACTTTCAACAAATCTTGTTGATTTGTTTAGAGTTAGTAGTGACTTAATACGACAAAGAATATTAGATTTAAGTTAAGCTTGGGGTAGGCTTGTACATGTAAGAGCCAGAAGTGACACTGGAAAATAGTTGTCACTTTGATAAGTTAGTGGGAACTTAGTAGGTTCCAAGAACTAGATGTAGTCTAGGGTTTGAGACGAACCAACATAATTATCTGTGTACTTCCTTTTATTGCTTTAACTGACAAAGGGTTTGAATATGTTTTTAGATTTTACATCTTGTTTTGTTTTACAAAGAAAATTGTTTTTCTCATTATTTGATAAAGTCTGAATCAAAACTTTTTTTTTTATCTATATTTAGGTTTATCTGCATTAGACGATAAACGTGTTTTTAGTCTTAGAAAAACTTCTAAATTTCTAAAAACATAATTCAATTAACCTATATTATTTGTTTCTACAATTGTCACTACTACCGCTAGAGTTGCCACCACCACTACATTTTCTTTGCCACCACCGGTGTTCCACCACTACTACCATCACCATTTTGTCGCCTCCATCGTCATTGCCACTATTCCACCCACCACTCAAAATTTTAAAAATGGAATTGATGATTGACCCAGTCAAGGTATTGGATCATTGGGTCAATGGTCGAACCAATGGGTCACTAATTGACCCGCAAGACCCAACCTTTATAACAAATAAAATAAAATTTTATACCCAACCTAAATTAACCCATGTGACCCAGGTCGGGCCAGTGGGTCATCAGTTTAATTGCAAATTCGATCAACTTACGGGTTACACCAAGTTCAATGGATGGTCAATTCGATAGGCAACTTGATCCAATTAGACCTTTGGGTCGTGGTCAAACTAGTTCGACTAGCGGGGCCAATTCGAGTTTTCAAACATTGTCATCACCATTCCACCACTACTACCGACATCATCACCATTCCACCACCACTATCGTCACTATTGTCATCACTGCTGCTCTCACCGTGCTACCTCTGTCACCACCATTATTTCATAGTAGAACTAAATAAAATAAAACGATTGACTCATTTTATTTATCTTCAATTTTGTAATATCTTTTTAAAAAGACTTAAATATGTTTTTAGTCTTCGAAATTTGGAGTTTCTTTTTAAGTCCATAAAATCAATAAGTACTTTTTTTAGTCTTTTTGCATAATACGAGTCAAGCAAAAAATATGAGACTCACAATTTAGGGCAATCATTGACTATCAAAAATCGAGTTTTTATTTGAGATATTAAAATATGATTTTCTAGTGATTAAGAACTCTCATAATCAAATCAATAAAAATTAAAGCAATATTTAATGCAATTTATGACTTTTCAATTTATTTACTAACTTGATTATTATAAATTTTAACTTATTGGACCACGCAAATATATGACTTTATCTTATATGTCACATTTGAATTTATAATTCAATGTGTCTTTTTTCCAAACACCAAGTAAAGCTCTTACATATAGGGTAGGCTGATTTTACTTGAAAATAATCTTTTCTATGATCAGACTCCATTATCCAAGTAATTATACTTTAAAATATAAAATAAAAAATTAAATTTTGACAATCAAAAGTTCTTAAAAATTATAAATATCTTATTTTCTGTTTAATTCCCAATATGCAAAAGGACTAAAATAGTATTTTGTAAATTCCAAGGATTAATAAAAACAATTTTAAATTTTAAGGACAAAAGAAAATGATTTAAATTTAAAAGTTTTAACGCTAAATTTTATAAATAGGACTCGGCAAACTACCACAATTGCATGCATGTTTTGTGGATATAAATTCAGGAAATCTCAATCAAGTTAATTGGAGAAAAAAAAAGTAAGCATTTATTATGCTGCAGCAAGTTATCAAGCAATTAGAAAGCTTTGTTCATGCTTGAAAAAGAGCAACTCAATACTCCTCATCTTTGAGAAGTTACTTACATAATCCATTCCCTACAGTTACGAGCAAAAGACCTATCTTTCTTTCTTCTCAGCAAAAGGGTTAAAGAGGGTCAGACCCAGAAGCAGCAGGTGAAGCTAAATTGCACCAAAAACTAACTTTCTATTTGTTAGCAAAACAGAAAATTAGCTAGTTGATCGTTTCAGTAGGACTGGTGAGGCCATATGAAGAACCCAGGAACTGCTGGTGGTGGAAGGGTATTGAGTGCAATCGCATCGGTCACTGCTGCAGCAGCAGCAGAATCTGATGAGCTAGTTCCACCGTTGGTAGGATTGAAATGGTGGTGGAAGAAGTTGTGGGGGTAACATGTGATTGCAGAATCATAGGGTATAGAAGAAACTGGCTGAATGGCTGAGAAATTGATGCTGCTACTTGCGTTTGTGTTCTGAGGTGGTTGAATAATGGTGCTGATAAGAGCTTTGTTCTCCGTTGCTGGGGAAACTTTCAAGCGCTTTGCTACGCCACCAACTGGAAGCGAGTTGTTCAATATAGTGTCGACGTCATATCGACTCATCTCGAAATTGGTTACGGCGCTCGAACCTCTGAACTTTATGGCTGCAATGTCATAAGCCTCTGCTGCCTCCTCTTCAGTTGCTGAAACAATGCAAGAACCAAAATTTCTTCAAGTTCAAATAATAATAAAACAAACATTATAGAAAATGTAAGTAAGAAGACTTGTTTCAACTTTCAAGTCAGTTCACGCACTCATGCCAGCAAAGCAATGTTCTAGATTGTTAACATTGCACTCGTCTAGCTACCGTGAAGATTTTGAGGACTTATTTTTTAACTTATATAAGCTTACTACTAGGTCAGAGGCTCACATTATGATGTCAACTGTGAAATGTCACATTTAACCATAATCCATTAGTTAAAGGCTTAAATAACTTATAGGTGCCTGATATAATTGTTGGGATAGTACCATTTAACTAATACCAGTGATCCAGAATAAAACTTTTAATATATTATGGGCTTAGAACAAGAAAAACATTTATCAAAGACTTAACAAAAATTGGATATATATTAAGGATCTCTAACATATTTAAGCCTTAATTAAATCCAACAATCATACTGTATAAAGCAAGATAACAATGGCAGATGCTAAAAACTTACAAAATGTTCCCAAGTATAGATCCTTGTTTCCCGCAACTCGGCCAATTCTTGCTTGCCATCTACCCTGTTGGTGATGCCTGAAGGATCAAAAAGTATAAACCATATGAGAAACAGGGATCATAAATTACACAGTAGCACATCAATGATGATAAATTATTATTTTAAAGTACAAACCTTGTAACACCTCTGTAAGCAGAAGCTCCCCTTGAAAAACCACTACTTTTCCTGCAAGAACAAATACAACTTTAGTTCCAGCATTGAAATATGGTGCTAAATATGTATAACTGGGTACCATAGGCAAATTAACCTTCGCAGTGATGCAATAAATTCTTGCCTTCCTGCATGTTCCATCTCCTCCAATTCCTTTGTATAATTGGAAATCTGAGACATTAGAAGATAAAAAAAAAAAAAATGCTAAGCAATAAGGTCCAATAACAGTCCATTCAAAATCATCAATTCCTTTTTCTACATTTCTAGTGTCATGAATATAACAACAACAAAGACTTATCCCACTAGTGAATCAATTACATGGATTACAGGATATCATTCAACACTGTTAAAATCTATAAATCTATAAAATTATATATTTGAAACATATAAACACAACCACTTGAAAGAACATTTCAACTTAAGACCCTTGGATTCCACCCCAGTAACAAATTGTTTGATGAAAGGACCACTCCAACTAAAGCCCACACTAAATCTTTAGTTGATGTCCATACTAGATCCTAGTCATTGTTGACGTGCTCAACTTTGTTCAAACTCTACATTTATTTGGGGGCCCTTAGCCTCTACTTTTTGCGTACTAGGTGAAGCATATGACACTGTAACCAAGTATAAAAAAAAGCATAATTCACGTACTTCAAGTATGAACTAAAATCATTCTTCCCTCAGCAGAATCTCCCACACTCTCTATCCCCATTTCAATGCATTGATCAACTCAGCTATATATGTAAGATTTCATGCACATTGCACGTCCAACTAATGAATATTAAAAAAGTGACTATTACAGGAAAGTTAGTCGTGGCTGTTGGTCCCCAGTACTTTAGAGCTGCTAAATCATAAGCCCTCGCAGCCTTATCTTCCTTGTCATATCCACCTGATAATAAATTAATAATCACCACAATTTAATTTCAAACAGTATCAAGTTTAAAAATAAGTTGGGAAACGACCAAAAATAAAATTAAGTAGCAACATTTCTTACCCAAGTACACTGTAGGAACATTCATAATACCGGTGACAGCCATGAAGTGCACAATGCCACATTCCATGCAAAGAAAAAGCCAAGAAAAATCAAATTTCACCATATGGGGTGGTCAAAATTTTCTGGTAAAAACTACTTTTCTAAGCTGAAAATGCATACGACCAAAGGAAAAGTGATCAAATGCATGCAATGGCGCATGCACAGAAGTTGCTTTAATTGTTTTTACCCACTTTTTGCTCTCTTCTTTTATTCCCATTCTACCAAAAGATAATATACACAAGATGCCATCAATCTTCCCGTCTTTTCTAATAGTAGACAAACACTGAAGGACCCATCACGGTTTAATTGTACCAGAAAAGTTGTAATAGTCAATTTGATTGTGAATTTTCAAAATTTTGACTTCGCAAAGGCTTAATAATCTCACTAGAGCCAACTAAAAACAGGTCAAAATGAAATGCCAAATTGTCTATTAATTCTCATTAGGTAGACAAAATGTCTATTTCTTCCCTTTTCTTACAAAAGTGATTATTATTATTATTAGGATTAATGATATTATTATGATAAGAATTAGAATTATAAATGTAATTTGTGACAGCAAAAACATCCAAACAAGGATCTGATAAATCCCGTGAGTTTGTTTCAGAATCAGACGCTAGAGGACATTATTATTTGCGGGGCCAGAGACACACTGTGAAAAACCCCACATTCATGTAATTGTGCAAATTTCAATATATAGAGTGAGAAATGATGTTGTAGTCAAACCCAGCTTTCCTGGCGAATGGAAAGCAAAAGCAAAAGTTAAAGCCAAACTCAGCATTAATGTATACCCTACGATGGAAAGAGTTCAGATTTCAGATTTCGGAGGGAGATAGAGGGAGAATACATAGTAGTACGGAACACAAAGTTAATGTTCTTTGTAATTTAAAGTTAAAAAACTATTCTCGCAATTTTAATGTAAAAAAATATCTAGCTTAAATTAATTTAAACACATAGCATTTTAATAGTTCAAAATTCCTAAACTTAAATGTAATTTTGATTTTTTTATTTTATTTAATCTATAATTTGATCTCTTTATTTTATAATTGAAACATTTGATTCTTCTATTTTTTAAAAATCACAATTATGATTTCTTTATTTCAAAATATAAATATTTGGTTATTATATTTTTAAAAATCCACAATTTTTGTTTAATCTTTAATTTTTCTTATTTTTTACTTTGTAATCAACTAATTCTTTTAATAGTATCTTAAATAAATATATTAAATTATGAATTTAATATTATCAAAAGAAAAGAAATAAAACATAAAAAATTAAAAATTTGATCAAAATTATAAAGAAAAATAAAATTAAATGTTTTTATAATAAAATGAAAGGATTAAAATTTTCTGGATTTTTTACGATAAAAAGTCAAATGTGCATATTAAACAAAATAAGTAAACAAAATAAGGAAATTAAAATGTCATTTAAGTCAAATAAATGACTTCACTAAATTTAATTTTAAAACATGAGAACAGTAATAAAAAGAGGCACGCCGACATAGATACGGAACAGGAGAGAGATTATTAAACATGAAAAATGGCGGCACATGGGATCAAATCAATTGAAAAAAGTTGCTGACCCCCTCACAGTCACAGTGACAAAACGGCGGCACATCGGATAAAAAAAAATCTCATGCTTTGTTGGAACAGTAAAATTTGAAAAGAAAGAAAATAATTACCATAAAAGAAAGCAAATTTCCAATTTCTTCCGTTTCATTTGAAAAATAGAAAAGAAAGAATATATTAAGGGACATAAACGTCTTTAAAAAATATTAACTTTTTTACTTTTTTTTAAAAATTAAATAACTTAAAAAATATATTTTGACTCGTCAAAGCGCTCTCTTTCTTTCTTAAATCAGCCAAAGTCTGAAAAAATTGAACATGCAAGAAGTACTAGCACCATTATTAATTAGTACATTTACACATACCATATCCATCCCCCGCCAGACTGAAGAAACCGTGAATCAATTTTAATACTAAGCATTAAATTAAGTGAGCTTTCAAATGCATGCAACCCTCTTTTCAGCATTACCGTCAGTGTCCCTATTTATTTCTTTTTGTATTTTACTCATTTACTCTTACTTATCATTTTCTTATTTTCAAAGTTCAAATTAATTCATCTACTAAAAAAACACGTAGAGAGAAAAGAAAAAAACCTTGACGCCCTTTCCTGGCCTGACCCTCTCGCCTACAGCTGTTATCCCATAGATGCGCTTCATATCTTCCCGTCCATCGGTGCCTGCGGTGAACAAAACCCAAAATAAACAAAAAAATAAATAAATAACAAATATTAAGAAAAAAAGAGTTTTCAATTCAAACTGGCCAAAATTCATGACGACCATGACTTCAATTTCAATAAATGATAAATGACAACCGAACCGCAACCTCAACAATTAGCATTAGCAAGATCAGTTCATTAATTATAAAACAAAACATAATAATAACAACGATCTGAAATTAATAATAACCCGTGCGCTTAAAACATTGATTATGAAATTAAAAAAATAATAATATTGACTATAAAATTCATAAGAAAATCATGAATAAATCAGTTGATGTGGAATCATTTAAATATTATTTAAATTCAATTTATGATGAAAATAATTCTTAATTAAATTTTATTTATTTTTCAAATAAACTTCAAATTAATTATGATTTGTTTGTCTGATCAACGGGATGGTTAAGATAAAAAGTAAAAGTCACGAATGATATAATTTTTCACATTTCATTTAAATTTTTTCTTGTTTTAATTTTATAACTAATAATTTAAGTATATTGATGAGCATTTGTCTAATAATAATAATAATAAAAATAAAACAAAAATTGAAGGTTTGATGAGGGTGATTCTACTACCTTGTGACCCCTCTGTAAATTGAAGTTCGCTGGCCAAACGTATGAGCAACCTTCTTCCGAGTATCAAACCCCACGGCAACAACGGCCTTATTATTACTATCATCAGAACCATTCGCAGCAACATCGCATAAAGTCAAAGCTGATCCTTTACAATTAGATTCGCCAGAGTGAGCACCGCCCAACGCAGCGGGTGCAACCCGAGTCACCGTCTTGTTGGAGGTCGAGTCATCCACCTCGGACCCCGAGTTGGTCCCAGACAACGCTTTGAACCCAGGAACAATCATCGCCTTCAGATCTTGCTGGTGATCACCGAAGTAAAAATCTTCCATTTTTGGCACCGCAAGTTGTTGGGTCTCACTCTGTGAATCCATGACGCTCTTAGAATTCGTCCACCCTACAAATAAATAACAAAACCAATTAAAGAAAAAGAAAGAAAGAAAGCATTAAGCATATGGTAGATAATTACAAACACAAACACAGTTACACAAGCTCACTATTTGCTAGAAATTTAAGACTTTGAATTTGGGAGTGAGGAATGAAATTGGAGGATGTGAAATATAAATAGGAGAGTGGTTCCAAAAGGGTGTCCCAGGGATTAAGCAAAAGTTTTTTTTTTTTTTTGAAGAAGTGGCGTTACCATAAAAATTGCTGTCGTTGAAGCAGTGAGAGTGAGTGGTGGTGTCGTATGGACCGAACTGCTGCATTTCCATGTGAGTCAACGAAAACGTAAGCCAATTCGTGGCACCAGCCATGGTTTGTTTGTGTGTGTCGCTATGTATTCTTCGACCAGATCAGCAAAAAAATAAGTAAGACCAGTTTCGAAATGGGTTTTCGGTGCAAACAAACAAATGACTGAACAGAAAAACCAAGAAACGAACACGAAACTGAAAATCACCACCCTCGAGTATCTGAGCTAGCTAAAGGCGTTACACTGAGAAAGATAGCGCTACTACTGTCCCACCAACATCAGTGTTATTATTATTATTATTATTATTATTATTATTATTATTATTATTATTATTATTATTATTATTATTATTATTATTATTATTATTCAAAAAAATAATGAAAGAAAGTGAAGTGTTTTGGTTGGTGACGGGTTGGAATAAACTGGCCAAGAATGCATGCAAGATCAGTACCTGTTGAGGATTGACAATAAAAAAACGGTTTCATTTAAGGTAATACTTGGGAACACATTTTCACTGTTTTTTTCAATTTTTTTAAAAAAAAACTTATTTGAGGATTTAATAAATAATTTTTTTAATAATTTTTAATATTTATTTTGAAATTTTACTTAAAATAATATTTTCTTATTTTTAATATATAATATAATTTTTTTATTTTTAAATAAATTATAATTTTATTTATTTTATTATTTTAACAATTAGTTTTATTAAATATTTATAATTTAACAAATTAATTTTTCACATTTTAAATATTTACTTTTAATTAACTTCTAAATTTTCAATTAATTTTTAAATTAATTTTCATAGAAGTGAAAGATGAGTTAAGTGGGGAGAGCAAGGTGTTGAGTTGCAAGGGGTGGGTTTAGCGGTTTCAGCTGCCAACCGGCGTACAATGAAAGCGATTCAGGTTTATTTGTCACATAGAAAAATCATGAAGACTGTGGACTACTAACATAAAATATTGAGTTTATTTGGGAGTTAAGGTAGTTTAATTTTGATAAAAAAATGTGGATAAGTTACTTTTTTATTAAACTCATTTTTCTCTCTGGCAGACGAAAACTGTCTGAATTCTGAAAAGAAAGAAGGTTGCGAAAGATGCGGGCTGGCGGAAAATTGAAGAATTTGGCAGGGCATTTGTAATTACCAAAATGGCCTCTCTCTTTTTTCTGAAAATTATTAATTAGAGAAAATAATTTCTTTTAGTCACCCACATGTCTTGCATGCAGGTGCGACTCTTTGCTTACACTCTTTCAGTAATCTGTTGATTGGATGAATTAGTCGTGGACCATAATATTAGTAAAGTAATAATAATTTTAAGCTTAAACTATTCACTTGATACTTTACTTTTATAGTTGTTTTAATTTTAAATTATATATATATAATTAAAGTGCTTTACCATTATACTATTGTACATGTTTTTTTAAACTCGAAGTAAATAATTAGTTTAAAATTAAATAATATTAATGTAAAATATGATACTATATGTAAAAAGATTGAAGTGGAAAAAATAATTTTAATGTGATAATTAACACATTTTAAGTAATTCTTAGGGATTAATTACCTATGTAATAATATTTACATTAGTGTCAATGAGAAGGATCTTTAACACTTTTTAATTTTAGAATGTCAAGCTGATTTAGAAAGTCACCTTATTTGTTATCATCAATGGTTAATTGAATTTTTTTTATAAATGACAAGTATTTTTTTAAAAAGTAATCCTAAGATTGGTAAAATTAAATTTGAACTAATCATATTTAATTGGTTTGATTTGATTTGAATTTTATGATTTTTATATGTTCAATCCATACTGTAACAATATGATTAATATCATATTCGTTCGATTTAAATTATTTGGTTATGATTAAAAAAAGTATGATATTTTGCAATTTTTTATATCTTCTTTTAAGGGCCTTCAATTTTTTTTATATCTAATTATTGTCTATTTATAAAATTTTCTAATTCTATACTAATGGAAGATAAAAATATTTCTTGTTCTTTAATGACTAAACATTTATTTATATAATATTTAAAATTATCACTTTATACATCTCATTAATTTCTTTACTCAAAATATGATAAAAAATAACATAATGAGTATGATCAAATAAAATCATAAGAATTTTAAAATAAATTAAGAGAAATAACAAAAATAGAAGAAATTTCAAGTACCAAAGTCTAAAAATAGGACTTAAAACATAAAATGTAGTGGCCAGTGTAAAAAATGACATAATATGTCGTATATAATGACGATTTAAAAGAACCGTCATTTTAAAAACACCATTTTATTCAAATTTTTGCACTGCGAGTTGGTTCCAATTGAAATTAAAAAAAAAAGATAAATTCTAGAATCTTAACCTAATTATAAAATGGTTTGAAGTGAAAAATGTAATGACCCACCTTTATTACATGTTTAACTCTAACTATTGCATCCATAAAAGTTCTATGAAATACCTAGGAATTTTTTATAATTAACATATACATTTACAATCCATTACATAATGTACAACATAACATAAAGGTATTAAGCTTTATGGCTTACAAAACTTAGGACAATCACATCAAACTTAAGTATTTATAATATATTCCTAAGTTGGTTTCCACTACATATATATACAAGAAATGATCAAAAAAGAGGGATCCCATCTTCATCATCCATATTCGCTTTAGTCACAAGTGATTGGAGAACCTGACATTACTATTTGTTCCCTGTCAACCAAATGATTTTTTCTAATATTGAGTTTGTTGATACAAACTCACAACTAGTTGATATCTTTACAAACCTCTTGCTAGAGATAGATTCTACCATTTTCATAATAACTTTAGCATTTTAAGTGAGTTTAATCTAACTTGAGCCAATATGGGAACCAATATTAATTTTAATGGACATATTACGTAGCATTTGTATGTTTGCATTGTGCATATTTGTGTGTTTATTTGCTTTGTATGCATTTAGAAAGCATTAAAATCTTTTTAGTATATTAATTCTGTAAAAGAAAATTGCATTTGTATGCATTGTAATCGATTACAAAAATCATGTAATCGATTCATTCAAGTTTGAGGTTGTCATTCTAGATTTCTAGTAAGTTGTAATTGATTACATCCTAATGGTAATCAATTACACAAAGTCTAGAGGAATTAGGACCCCTTCTGCATAAGTTGTAATCGATTACAACATATGGTAATTGATTACAAGAGCTTTGAAATGTTTTTTAAAACGAAAATTCATGAGCTTTGTTTTATAAATCCACTTTCTTTCAAAACATAAACCTCATTTATCTAATCATAAACCATTTTCGAACCCTAAAGACTAGTAACCAACCCCTTTCTTCATCATATACCTCTTTAATCCTTCATTTCTTCTTCCCATTCACTATGCCTAACCAACCCAGAGGAAAATGCATCGAGAGGGTAGCCACCAAGTATGCTTCCTCCGACCCCAAGCCTTAGAAGGAAAACAAATTGAAGCCCACAGAGGAGAAAATGAAGAAAAATAGGAAAAAGGTTGATGGGTCGTCATCTGTAAAGGGGAAATCTACTGAGCATTCTCATTCTCCCAAATTCACTCTATGGTTTATAGAGGAGCACTATGAAGTGTCATACTAGTTCAACTAAGCAACAAAGGAGTTAATTCAATTAAAGTTTCTAAATCTTTCTTGGTTGAAGTCCTAACATTTTGCTTTTCTTTAGATTTTTGAATACCATAGGTTGTAGAAGCTTGTGCAGATGCAATATACTTATTACCTTGACTTAGTGATAGTCTTTTATACCATTGCTCATATGGATGGAGAGACAAGATATTTGTGTGTTTTTGTCAGGGGGAAATCAATTGTGATGACCCTTGATTTGGGGATGGAAATTGCTGGACTTTCTGGTGAGGGAATGATTGCGAATGAGAAGGGTATAAAGGATATAGGTGTGAAATTCAACAAGTTGGCCACCTACAAGAGTCTGATGAAAAATCCAATAGAGGCACCAAAGGAGAAAACAAAGGAAAGATTTAGGTCTGGAGCACTACAAATGGAAGCAAGGTTGTTGGCCTATGTGGTAGCATGGATTATCACTCCTAGGGGGAGCAACCTGTGGAAGCAATGCTTTCCAAGATTATTTTGACGATGCCAAAGACTCAAGTCAAGAATCAAGAGTCAAGTAAGTTTCAAGAATCAAAGATTCGTTCAATCAAAGCAAGTTTTAAGAATCAAAGAGTCGTTCAATCAAAGCAAGTTTCAAAGAATCAAAGAGTTGTTCAATCAAGAATCAAGATTCAAGAAAAGAATCAAGAGAAGACTCAAGATATGCAAGAACCATTAAGATAAGTATTAAAAGAGTTTTTCAAAATATTGAATAGCACAATTTTGTTCAAGAGAATTTTTCAAAAAGAAAAATCTTTTACCAAAGAGTTTTACTCTCTGGTAATCGATTACCAGAAGGCAGTAATCGATTACCAGTAGCCAACATTCTTTTCAAACTGATTTACAAAGCTGTAATCGATTACCAATGTTTTAAAATGTTAGATTTCAAATTTGAAGAGTCACAACTTGTGATAAAACATTTTCAAATCATTTCAAACTTGTGTAATCGATTACACAATACTTGTAATCGATTACCAATGTTTCTAAACGTTGGTTTTCAAATTTAACCATGAAAAGTCACATCTGTTGATGTGTAATCGATTACACTACAATGGTAATCGATTACCAATGACTTATTTTGAAAAATAAATTACCAAAAGTCACAATTCTTAAAGTGACTTGTTTCTAAAGATTTTTTCACAAAGTCACAACTTTTAAGTGGCTAGTTTTCAAAAGAGTCACAATTTTTAAAGTGACTAATTTTCAAAAGAGTCACAACTTTTAAAAAGTGACTAATTTTGAAGAAATTTCTAAAAGTCATAAACTTTTAACTTGAGTCATCAAATGACTATAAATATGTGACCATGACACGAATTTTAAAAGCAACAACTTTCAGATTTCTTTCATTCATTCAAAGAATTCTTCTAAGAGTTTTTGTTCAAAACTTTCTTTATTCAAGAAAAGTTCATTGGCCAAAAACTTGTGTTATTCTTCTTCTTCATTCATTCTCTCTCTTGCTAGAAGAATTCAAAGGACTAACCACCTGAGAATTCTTTTGATTCTTCCTCTTCCCTTTAAACAAAAGATTTCAAAGGACTAACCACTTGAGATATCTTTTTGTTTCCCCTTACAAAGATTCAAAGGACTAATCGCCTAAGAATTCTTTGTCTTAACACATTGGAGGGTACATCCTTTGTGGTAAAAGTAGATGTTGGATCAAGTGACCTCAGAATAATGAAAAAGAGGGGGTTGAATTAATTATGAACGTATCTTGACTAATTAAAATTCTATCATTCTTAATGTTACTAGATTCAATTAGGTTTTTACTACAAAGTTAAGAAAGTAAAGAACAGAAATAGAAACTTAACCAAAAATAAAAGCGATAATTAAAAGTATACAACGGAAATTAAAGAGTGTAGGGAAGAAGAAAACAAACACAAGATTTATACTAGTTCGGCCATAAACCGTGCCTACATCCAGTCCCCAAGAAACCTGTGGTTCTTGAGATTTCTTTCAACCTTGTAAAATCCTTTACAAGCCAAAGATCCACAAGGGATGTACCCTCCTTTGTTCTCTTTGAAAAACCAAGTGGATGTACCCTCTACTTGAACTGGTCCACAAGAGATGTACCTTCTCTTGTTCTCAGTATAACAATCCCCAAGTAGATGCCATCTACTTGTACCACAAAGGATGTATCCTCCAATGTGTTGGGACAAAGAATTCTCAGGCGGTTAGTCCTTTGAATTTTTGTAAGGGGAAACAAAAGATATCTCAGGCGGTTAGTCTTTTGAAATCTTTTGCTTAAGGGGAAGGGAGGAATCAAAAGAATTCTTAGGCGGTTAGTCCTTTGAATCTTTTGTAAGGGAGAAGAGAGACACAAAAGAATTCAGGCGGTTAGTCCTTCTGTTCTTTTGGCAAAGGGAGAAGAGAATGAAAAAGATGAATAACACAAGTTTTTGAACAAAGAAATTTTCTTGGAAGAGAAAGTGTTGATCAAAAACTTTTAGAAAGATGAAGAGAAATGAATCAGAAAAATTCTGTAGAAAGATATTGAAAGATTGTTGAAAGATTGATTGAAAGATGTTGAGAGATGATGGTTAAAAAGATTGAAAGATAGATGATTGATGATTGATTATAAAGATGTTGAAGGATGATGGAAAGATTCATTGCCATGGTCACATATTTATAATCTTTTGATGACTCAAGTCAAAGTTTGTGACTCTTGGCAATTTCTTTAAAACTAGTCACTTAAAAAAGTTGTGACTTTTGAAAAAATCTTCAGAAACAAGTCAATTGAAGAATTGTGACTTTTGAAAATGTATTTTTTGAAATTAGTCACTGGTAATCGATTACCATTAAGGTGTAATCGATTACACATCAACAGATGTAACTCTTCATTTTGAATTTTGAAAATTAAAACGTTTAGAAGCTCTGGTAATCAATTACAGGTATTGTGTAATCGATTACACAAGTTTAAAATGATTTAAAACTGTTTAAACATAAGTTGTAACTCTTGAAATTTGAAATCTTAACGTTTTAAATTACTGGTAATCGATTACTATATTTTTGTAATCGATTACCAGAGAGTAAAACTCTTTGGTAATGATTTTGTGAAAACTTCTTGTGCTACTCAATGTTTTGGAAAACTTTTTTAATACTTATCTTGATTGAGTCTTCTCTTGATTCTTGAATCTTGAATCTTGATCTTGATTGTTCTTGAATCTTGATTCTTGAATCTTTAGAATTTGCTTAACTCTTGATTCTTTGGCATCATCAAAATAACCTTGGAAGACATTGCTTCCACAGTAGAGTGTACATCTACTTGGGTTGTAATACTGAGAACAAGATATGGTACATCTCTTGTGGATCAGTTCAAGTGGAGGGTACATCCACTTGGTTATTCAAAGAGAACAAGGGAGGGTACATCCCTTGTGGATATTTGCTTGTAAAGGATTTTACAAGGTTATTGGAAATCTCAAGAACCGGTGGTTGCTTGGGGATTGGACGTAGGCACGGGTTGTGGTCGAACCAGTATAAATCTTGTGTTTGTCTTCTTCTTCCCTACACTCTTTATCTTTCCGCTGTGTACTTTTTATTTCCGCTTTACTTTTGTCTAAGTTATTGTTTTTGTTCTTTACTTTCTCATAACTTAGTAGTAAAGCCTAATTGAATCTAGTAACATTAAGAAGGATAAATTTTTAATTAGTCAAGACACGTTCATAATTAATTCAACCCCCCTTCTTAATTATTCCGAGGCCACTTGATCCAACAGAACCATGTACAATTGATTAAGGAGAATATTCTCTTAATCTGTTTGATGCAAGGCAAACATGTTGAAGAACAAGAGGATACGGTCATTCAAATTATGCAATTGTCATCTCATGGATTTTGGATCACTTCAAGGTGGATATCTTTAACCAGATAAAAGACTTTGTGGAGCCTAATTTTGAGATAAAGACTAAAATGCTGAAATGAGATAGGGTATGTGGAAGCTGATAATGGTAATGGGTGGATTAAGAAGCCCAAAGACTCCACAACTGGAGATGTTGAAGAAAAGCAAATGACCCCATTTGAGGAGATGTTGGCTAAGATGGATGAGTTGATGAGAGTACACAAGGAAGACTGCAATGAGCTAAAAGAGTGTTTGAAAACCATTTCTAAGAAGCTAGATGCTAAAGGAGCACCTGATCTAGATGATATTTGACACCCTCAGTTGCCCCAACCTTAGACCTTGTACTAGTGTCTAAGTAGTAGCCTCTAGCTCTTTAGGTTTCAATCATGTTGATGTTATTAAGTCTTTTAACTTGTTTGCTATGTTTTTATATTGTTATTAAAACACCTTTTGTAATGTCCTTTGGCCTTATATGGTAGAGTTAATGATGTTTTTTGGACGAAGGCTAGCATGGTCCACTTCTATAAGTGATTTATTACGTACCACTTTTGTAGACCATTGGATTTATCTCACCCCCACAACCATGTGGTGTCCTTTGCATTAGATTCTTTTTTCTTCTTTCTCTCACTGACCCTCTCCATCTTCGTTTCTTCTTTCTCTCTCTAGCCACCCTCCTCTGTCTAATCTACCCCCACAAAATAAACTCATCATCGGTCACCATTGTTGGAGGTAACTTTTAAAGACAACGAAAGCACCTTGGGTTTGATCGATGGTAATTTTCACGCCCTAGCACAAGTCAACAACATTCAATCAAAACTTGAGACTTGATTGCTCACTCACATTATAGGCGACACTCACATAAGGCTTATTTATTAAACAAGTTAAAACATTTTAACTTTCTATTTTATTAAAAAACTTATATTTATGATAATTAGGGGTGGGCAAAATATTGAACTGAATTGAATTGATGTTAAATCGAACTGAACTATTCAAAAAATAATTTAACTCTTTTTATTAATAACTGAATTGACCGTGGTTTATTTCAGTTTTTAAAAACTAAACCTCTTCTAAGAATAGTTCATTGTAGTTCGAACTTCGAAGTTGTTCACCGCAGTTCTTAACAATTCGATTCAATGCACCTATAAACAGTTCGGTTCGATTTGCCTGAATTGTTTTGTAGTTTAATTCAGTTCGAGCGAACCATATTTGCATTTTGGAATAGTTCATGACTGTTTGAATTGAACAACCCCAACAGTGGTGATGCATGGTTGTTTTTTTTCTCCTATTGATGTTTTCTTTTTGCAGGTGGTGGCGGCTTTGTGATGTGGCAATTTGATGTGAGAAATGTGTTTTTGGTGTTGCATTGCAGATTTGTTCAAAGTGTGATGACAATTTAGGGTTTGGTGGATTTGGGGGAAAAGGGACACCATGACTGTTCTTTTTGTTCACTTTTCACAATTTCCTTCTTTATTGTTTTATGACATTGTTGTTTGCACTAGTGAGTGATTGGATTTGGGACTGGTTTGTAATTTAGGTATTTTTTTGTGGGTAAATAACCGTTTTCGTCCTAAAAGTGTGTGACGCTAACAAATTCATACCTTGAGTGTTACACACTTTTAAAAACGAAAATGATTATTTTTTTTTTGCTGAACATGGTATTGGTACAAAGTAGTCTCGCCGAAAGTGATGACTAATTTCGTCGGAGACCTTGAGTGCACACAAGGTGGTGAATATTTCTCTCCCAACAAGATTTATTTTTATTCCATACCCTTGGCCAACCAGGATTCGAACTTTGGACTACTTGGTTAAGGGATACAAGCTGTCACCACTTGTGTCAACCGTTGTTGGTGGGATTCGGTTATTTTTATATTTTGACAAAACTATTTTTTGCAGCTATACACTGAGGGAAACTTTGAATCAAATTTTGACCTTTTCGCACCCCATGGACAACACATTGACATTTAATGGAAGAAACTAACAGGAGAGACTAGAAATGGGAACAAAATGATTTATCAGAGTCTAAGACCAATCCAACTCTTTTCGGAAATTACAAATAGAAATTACCAAAAACTTAGAGGATTAACGACATAATTAACCCTTAATTCAATTACTACCAGTTGAATTGCGATTCTGTGATGCCTTACTTTCCTTTTCTTTTCTTTTTTCATTGTTATGAAACATACATATACACAAGAAATGGCAGCACGATCCCCTCATTAAGTAAACAGAAGGAAAACAATTTAATTGTGGGTTTTGATTTCATCTCCCTTTTGCTTTGATGAACCATTCCATATCCAACTATTAACATGTCATTGGAAGGTTGAGCCCAGAGGCTACAAATATAGATTTGTTGCATTTTTTCAATTGTCAGTCATTTATTTCAACCCAAATATCAAACTGGAACTACAAAAATTGAGCCATTAATTGATTTAAAAAAAAAATACAAAGTACAAGTACAATAATTTCTATTTAGTTTTGCTTTGATCACAAATTGACCTATCTAAAACAGCTATTCACAAGCATAATCAGTTTTAAACTATTTCCTATTTGGCCTTGCTGTAACGAAATCCAAGTATATTTGTTTTTATTCTTCATGAGCTTCAATATTTTTTTTTTTCAGGGAAGCTTCAATATCTTCTAAGCTCTAGGGATCAGAGAATTCAATGTTATCATGAGTCCATAAATAGAAGAAATCAGACATAGCTTAATATTCAGACTCCCAAACATTTCGCCCAACCGAAACACCTAGCAATTTTCCTTGGCAAAGAATATGCAGATTGCAGAGAAGGATCAGTTGCAATATCTTTTGCTCGTGATCATATATACACCCCTCGTTCTTGTTTACTTCCTGGGATAGTGTTGTCTAGTATGAATGCCACCAACAGTGTTACCACCATGTTTAAGGACATAAGAGCATTGATGGCAAAATGAAGCTGAAACATTTGGGGGGATAAAAATGACACGGTTAGCTCAGCTTCACCAAAAAAATATAAGTAGCTAGTAGTTTTTAGTTGATGAAAATTTGTAGTTGATGAAAATTTGTAGACTTAATTATACTCTTGATCTCTTGACGTCGTCATTTTTTGAATTTGATCTTCCCATTCTTTTTTTAAATTTAATGGTACAATTTTGATTTATCAGATAACTTGACATTCAATATTTAATATATATATGCTAATGTTACATCCTATTATACTTTCACATATCTATGTCTACATATTTGTCATATCAATATTATTGTTAAATATTGAATGTCAAGTTAACAAGTGAATCAAAATTAGACTATTAAAAGAATGAGAATATCAAATTTATGGGAGAAAATGGACAGTCAACCTTGAGAAATGATGCTAAAAAACACAAAAAAAAGTGTAATTAAGTCAAATTTGTACACAAGCTCATAGAAATGTTATGGATGATAATTACGTGATATTAGTATGCTTTCAAATTTCAATCACAACATCAAAGTTTTTAAGGTGTAACTATATCTTGATCGCAATTGCAAGTTGTAGCCGTATTCTGCAATCTTTTTCTTATTAATAATAATCATAATTACTCGGTTTGAGATTTAGTTACACTTAAGACTTCTTACCCCTTCTTAAAAGTATATTTTGTGGGGATCAAATTCAGATTCTCTTCCACAAACTCGACGATGTTGTCACTTGAACTACACCCATTGGGTATCTGCAATCTTTTTAATTAGTCCAACTTGATGATTAGCATATTCACATATAGCCTATGAAATTTGTTCCTTCTTATACTATTTAATTTCTACTGAATGCAAGGGGTGTCTGCACAGAGAAAGTGCTTACTTGTTTATTGCCAAAATGGAATGGTCCACTAGATGCAGCCCCATAAGGTAACAGGTAAGCAGGTAGTATCAGACTGGTTTGAGGCTTGTATTGTTGAAAATAGGCAAGGATTGATAGACCAAGGACCAAGGAACAAAGAAACACCAACTATTTTCATGTTCCTGAAGCTGGCACATTTACCATACTGTAAGTTTGAAAGGCCTAAAGCTGCTATAAGAGCCCAAATGAAACACAGTACCGAAGCAGCCAAGGCCTGAGGAATGGAAGCAATAAGAGCACCCACTTTTCCTACAAAATAAAATGGGAAATTGGATTAAAGTTTCTTTCAATTAAATCAATCCTACAAAACTAGTTTATAAAGTGAGAGTTGCTCTTCAATTAGATAATGACTTAATTGTATTTTTTAACCTTAATTTTTTAATTTTTGACTAATTTTATTCTCAACTTTTTAATTTGACACATTTTATACTCAACTTTTAAAAAACTTACAAATTTTACCTCAATCATTTATCAATTAACAAGAACAAAATTTGAGGATTAAATTTGTCAAAAATAAAAAAATTAGGAGAAGTAAAATGACAGAGGATAAAATCCACAAGTTTCTTAAAAATTATAGGTAAAATATGCTAAATTAATTTGTTAGAAATAAAATTTGCAAGAAATCAAAAAATTGGGAGTAAAAAATACAATAAGTCTTAAATAATTTAATTTGATCATATCACTAGTTGATATAGGATCTCCAATAAATAACAAACTGAAAGGTTGTTTAATAATTTTGGTATCAAATAATTGTGATTTATGTCAAAAAGTTTTGTTGATTTACCCATAAAGGAGAAGAGAATCATGAAAGCTGCTCCAAGTTCCACCACCCTACGACTTGCCACCTTTGTTGTGTCAATTGTCTGAACATTTTCTGTCAAGGTGGTTGACCCAGTTCCCGAACCCCAAAGACCAGCCAATATACTATAGAGACCCTCCAATGCAATTCCTCGGCTCACGACTCCAGGACTTAGAGGCCTCAAATTGACTCGCAGAGATGCAGAATAATATGTTCCAACCTGGAAAATGAACATGTCATTCACTTAGTACAATTTTAGTTTCTTTCCAAATCATATTTGATCCTTGCTTTCAGCATGAAAATTAATTCTAAGCTTAAAAAAAAAAGGTGTTTGAGACTTTTATGATAACCACTTAAAAGTGCTAACAGTAACAACACAAATGTCTAACACATTTCTTCTACTATATATACTTTTTAGTAGAATTTACACAATTTTATCCTTTTTAATAAACTTCAACCAATTGCGGGCATTTATCTAACAAACTTTTTTATAGTCTTTCTTTTCCCTTTTGTGTGTGTATGTATGGCACTTATTGAATTAAAAGAATACAAAATATCTTTATCGTTGTACTGGTTTTGCTGCCCCTCTATGAATTTCTCAATCTAAAGACTAAAGAGACAGTCCCATGTGTTAAGAATCTCAAAAGCTATTTATTCTACCTAAAAGAAATGCTAGCAACACATTCTCTAATACTCTTCTTTTAACATATTCTATTATTGGTTAAAATTTATTTAAAAATTACATAATCAAAAGAGAAAGTTATTAAATAAAAAATAAAATCTACCAAAATTTATAATTTGTAATATCAACAAATAGAGTGTATTGTTAACATTTCTCTTCTGAGATCCAATGTGGGATTCAGAAGTCACAACATTGACACCAAACATAACTCACAAAGAAAGTATCGACTAACCCAAAAGACTAGTTCATTATATGAGAAAGTCTCATGCCTTAAAATACCATATAGAGCCTCCTATTCTGCTAATCGTGGGAGTCATAATACCAAGCAAATGATATTTTGCACTTGCAAGCATTCAAAATAATATACTTACTGAATCCACAGAGGCAGCCAGCGACACTATGGCCATCATTATGCAAGTCCTGAAATGGAAAATAGGGAAACCCCATTGTAAAGGATAAAGTATTCTGAGCCATGCAGAAGTTAACAGTGCATTGGATATATCAGTCCTGCAATGTTTCATGGTATAAGCATGCTTTCTGCATGCACCAATCAAAATGTTTGAACTTGGGATATTGGGATTGCATCCTTTGTAGTTATATCCTCCCCCAGCTGTTAAAAACGACGCATATATCCAAGTTAATGTAACTGTCAAGGGAACCTGCAAAAATTGAAGAGTTTGTCAACACAATTTGTTGGTATATGCACATTTAGTTAAGGAAAACTTTGTAATCTCAAGTTGTCAACTAATTGACACAAATGATGATGAAGTATACAATCATTTATTTTTTTATTTTTTTCCCTCTAATTTAACTTATTCATCTCCACTTATTACACAAATCAAACAAGGTCAAGGAATGTCAATCTGAGTGTGCATAACTTCAATTTCCTCAAGACATATCTGGTGCCTTGCTGAAGAGTTCTAACTTTTTAAAACTTTATCGTGATATTTACATAAGATTTCAGGATTAGACTTCTATATAAACTGGCTCCATAGATGTTGACCAGTTTGATCACGCAAGTCATTATGCTAAAATAATTTTCTCTTCTCTTTTCTTTCCTCACAATGTGTGTGTTTTGAAAGGATGATCAGAGACAATGAAACCAGCAAATTATAACATTACTTTTTATGTGTATGATTTTCAATGTGACACCCTCTATCCCAATATATATATAAATAAATAAAATATATAAAAATATCAGTAAATAAATTCACATTGGTAAAAGGTTCACATTCACTCTATTATTATAAAAAACTTATTAAAAATATATTCGGCTCAAAATAAGGCCGTCAAAATTTACAAAAATATTTTATTAAATCAGTGAGGTAAAATAAAATAGATTAACATCATGCAATTAATATAGGAACTTATGTCCCAATCACATCCTATCAGAGTATTGTACCCCGATGTCCTTCAACACAAGGTTCCATAAAGCAATTCACTTAGTCATCTGCTCCCTCGAATACAAAGTTCAAGATCATCACAGGATCCAAACACAAACAACACATGGGGAGTGAGTTATCACATTCGTAACTAGTAGAAAAACAAGCCAACTAGATATACATGCCATATAAATGAGATATAACTTACTTAAATATAACTCATGTGATTCAACCACTTTGTCATTCAAAATTCACTTTTCAATCATCAATCACATTACACAAGAATCACACACTCTGATCAAGACATAATAATACATCAATTTCATAATAAACAATTAACAAGCATTATGCAACAGTTATGCTAAGACTCAAGCCTATATGCAATGTGGTATCATGTCAGTAAAAAATCATCCTGAGGCGCTTAGGATTACATAACAAGGACACACCACAAAATGAGTATGTCAGGTTACTCTCACTAAGTAAAATCACAGGGAGACCAGTCAGGGTCACGCTGTTTTGCAAGAATGCTCTAACTATGTGGGATTGACACATGCTTAAAGGAGCATTCAAACTGTGTGTATTTACCCCCAAGACTTACACTCCGAAGAGTCCGTCGGGGCCTCTCCCTCCTAATTCAGGTCCAACCCCTAAAACAATTTTTGCATACAAACACTACTCATGAATTATATAATATTCACGACCTCACACTCGTATATTAAACACATACAACACGTTGGGCTACAATTTAACACTAGTTCCTAAATAGGAAACCTACACTTTTTTTTAACACTGCGCATCAACACTTTTCTCAAGATAAACACTGATCGGGTTATTGTACAATTCACAGCTTACAACACAAGTAATGTCACATCAAGTGTTAACCACACACTTATTCACAACCAAAACTCATTCACAATTTCACATCTCATAATGTCACAATCTACCATCACATGTTTACACGTATCTCACAAATTAACACATGTTCAACTTTGCACTTATACTCAATCTCAATAACAATACTATAATCTCAAAATAACATGTTATTTCACAATTCATCACATATTTCATTCATAAACACTACTCATGAATTATACAATACCCAAGATCTCACACTCATATTTTAAACACGTTCAACACATTGTGTTACAATTTAACGCTGGTTCCTAAATAGGAAACCTACACTTTCTCTTTAACACCGCGCATAAACATTTTCTCAATATCTACACTGGTCGGGTTATTGTATAATTCACAACTCAACATAATTATTGTCACATAAGTGTTAAATACACACACTTATTCACAACCAAATATCATATCCACAATTTAACATCTTGTTTCATAATCCCAAAATGGTGTATCATTGCGCCTCATGTTTATTTATGCATCTTCATAACATTCATAATGATATTCATAAGGTACAACATACACATGTACATCAAATTTAATCATAATATTCTCAAATTCCAACACTTGAATAATTTTTGGAATCATATTATAACAACACTACAATATTATTTACATAAATTATTAATATAAATAAATATACAGCTAAATATATAATATATATATATATATATATATATATAAGACTAGCAACATACATCATATTGGATCATGAATTTCAAAGTAAGCTTTCAATGTACCAATTCTAAATAATTATATGAACACTTTCCCATATATATAAGTATACAAGAATTCATATATATTATCTAAGAATACAACACAAAGTCTACTAGAAATCTTTGGTCAATTTCAAATATAATATTAATTTTAAACTATAAAAAAAAACTAAAAAGCATGAAAAGGAGAAAATACAAAATCAATATCTCACTCCCTCTTACGCTAAATCTCTCCTTACTTAATTTCATCATCGATCAATTCACGCTAATTAGAAAAAGGTTCAATTTGTAGGGTTCACACTCAACACAAGAACACATCAATTTCATAGCAATTTCTCATTGGGACATTAATTGGTTCATCAAACGTATATAATTCACAGTTATAATTATAAGGATAAAATCAAAATTATGGAAACACCCCAAAACCCATTCCAATTGATACTCTAAGGATCTCTACACATGTTTTCACTAATGTCCAATTGTGAATAATTCATCCCTTACCTCGATGTAGTCACTCAAGCGTTCTCCGTTATCAATTCGGATGTTTCTGGTGTTCTTTAAAACTCCTCTTCCGGTTGTTCTGTTAGGGTTCCCAAAACGTCAACGAAAAAGAGAAGGGGTTGAAGCCTCCATTCCATGGTCCTATGTGCGATGCATCTTTCTCCCTTCATAGACATTATTTGATAAATACCAACGGTGAAGACATGCGGAAATGAGTCGTGAACCACATATCAAAATTTCATGACAATCCAACGGTTAAAGAATTTGGGATCTTAGTTTTATCGAGACAGTTTTGGGTTTCTACGGAAAAGGAAAAAGTTACAATGCGATGGATATTTCTCTCAGCTCCGACATGTTTTCATAATTTCCAACGGTGAGAATGCTCAGAATTGAGCTACGAACCTGGTGCTTAAATTTCACGACCATCCAATCGTAAATGAGTCCAAGATCGTCGTTTTTCTAGAACAGGTTTGATGATATACGAGAAATGTGAGGGTTTTGAGAAGAGGAGAGGGGAAAACTAAACTGAGAGGAATCGTCGTTGTGAAACTGACCTAACACGCCTGTAGGACACTTATAACTTATCATTTATTCTATTTATTTATTTTTATTATTTTATAAAAAGTAACTCTATTTTATTTCCTATCAAATGAATAAATTAAATATATTTTTTTTTTCTTCAAACCATTATTTTAATATAACTATTTTTCTTTATTTATTTAATTATAAAAATCTCATCATTTTCTAAAACTTCATTATTATTTTTTTACTAAAAACATTTCTAATTTATTTACGAAAAATAGAATTTTACATTCAACATACAAGCTACCAGCACGACAAGTTATATTGTTTATGAATCATCTAAACTACAAAGCACATAATGTAGTACGTCGTGTCTTAAAAAGTCAAAGTCAAAATCAAACAAGGAACATATAAATTCAAGATACTTACAGCACAAATTCGAAATGTGTGGTGGCCAAAGATAGATATTCCTCGAAGATGCTTCAAATAAGAAATAAAAAACAAAGATATGAGTTCCAGAAAACAACTGAAACCATTTAAGGACAAAAGCCAATAACTTTTTTTGTAAGAGACAAACACAGACGGGCTTTTTAATATGTCAAGAAAGAAATTTACAGTCATTGCAAAAACTTTTAATGCATCGGATTAATCTATATTAGTGCTGCTTGAAATTCTTAGTACTCACCAGTGTGAATAATAGAACTAATGCTATCTGCGGAATGCTAATTTTCATGCAAGTTCCAGCTTGTGGAAAGCCATAGCTGAAGAATGCCAAACCTACAGCAGCAACAGTTGGAGCCACCACAATTGGGTTGATTATCCTAGAAGTTATAACAAATTGTTATAAAATTGCAAAGAATTAACACATTAGACTCAAGTCTTAATAGCTTTCCTCAGATAAAATTTCAGTAGCTTTTGTGTTCACTTCATTCACCAGCATAAACTCACACCATACTAAGTGATTTAAGGACACATTAGAATAAACAAATTAATTAAGCACTCATTTATTAAAAGTTCATCACATGAGGGCTTATTCATAAGCTTGACTGTGATGTTTTCTGAAATTAACTTAAAGGCGATTATTTTAAGAAGTTTCTTATTAATATTTATTTAAATAAGTTAAATTGAGTTTATAATGTCATATAAAACATTTATAAGCCAAACAAAACTCTATCAAATGCCCCCTATAATTGCATAGACATATTCTATTCCTAATTATTCTTTTCTAGATGTCTAAACTGTGCTACATATTCAAAGAGCCATGTAAGAGAGAATAAATAAATAACAGAAAGTTTAATTACTTGTCAATTTTACGTGCCTGGCTAATCGTGTTGCACAAAATATGATTTATTTGCAATTTAAGGGTTGCCACCTAAATAACAAAAAATGAGGCTTCAGTGTTGCATGCATTGCCAAGGCAAGGAGTGTATTACGTAACTAGATTTCTGAAGAAGAGAAGCAGAGTGTGGTGGTCATGTCACTATTCTAGCCCGTTGGAATATATGCAAAATTGTTGCAGAAGCTAAAGATATGCATATTTTCATCTTAATTGAACTTTACTGCAACTGTATAAATTCCATGACAGAAAATATTAACATAAAGGCTTTAAAGTTTAAATTCAAATTATTCTACAAGAAACATTGAAAAATGAGATTATTCATCTATTTATCTAATATGTTAACAAATGACATACACCTTTATATAATTATTTAACAATGTAGCAACTTAGAGAACTAACAAAGATAAAGATATTTTAAACAGAAAATGAAAAAATGAAAGATATTTCATTCGAAACAGAAATTTATCAAGCTCTGATGAACACGAGAAAGATAACATGTAATTTCTTGTTACCTGAGAAGAAGAAACATCAAACCACTAAGTCCCAGGATACATTGGAATATTGAGCCAACAATTATAGCTCCCTGGAGTTCCGTCATTATGTGCCTACATTTCTGCAGTTATAAGCAGGCATTAATATGGAAACTGGAAATAGTTACCAACCCGAAGAAGATTAATCTAAGTTAAATGTGACTAGTGAACCAAAAATTCCCTTCACTGGGTAGAACTCTGATAGGGGCCCCAATGCACAAAGAAGCAAAAAGGAAAAATATGGTGATTCAAATAATGCAGTACCAGGATTTAGATTACTTGATGTAATTGTACAAGTCATAAAGAGCTTAAGGACAATGAATGAACATTTTGTGTCTGTCATTGAACTTACATGATGTGTGAGATTACGAAATTCTTCAGCATTTATGATAACCAATGCCGGTGCCAAATACACGAACGAGCTCCCTTGAACTAAAGATAGTTGGGTGCCAAAGTAGCAATGCAGTATCGTTGTGACACCGGAAAGAAACAGCATTGTGGAAATTACATTAGCAGTATCGTTCTGTCATCATTGGAGTGAAAGTGAATATATATGAATATGAAAAGTTAACATATCAATTTTCCTTGGGTCATTGCATAAAGGCATATCTTACATCTGTTCCACCCATGGTTAGTACCATGATTAATGGGATTAATACTAGCGAGCCAATCAATGAAAGGTAGTGCTACAAGCCGTAAAGATAAGAGGTACTGCAGTTAAAGATAGGTAAATCAAAAGAAGTAACAACTTCTTTAGTAAGTCATAGAAGCAGAATTTAGCCAGATAACTTTGCTACTTATGAGATAATATAGTGACAGTGAAGGTGATTTGTTAATAAAAATGGGGAAGGAGGAGATTCACAAAGCCCCTTCATCAAACAAAACTTGATAAATGGCCTGAGATGTGTCCTCTCTCCCTCTTCCACATAAATTACTACTCTACTTGTCTTAATCCTGTTATTTTGAAAAGTACTCAAACCAATTTGATGGCATCCATGCTCAAATCCAAATAACAGATGCTATGCATCGTCAACAAACTAATTTATCAAAATAAATGAAATTAAATTATTAAAATGTTGGGTCTTTTAGACTCCTTTCCTATTTGGAATAAAGGTCCAAATGAAAAGATTCATTTTGTCTCACTTATTTAAGTGGAGAGAGGTCAGATTAGAATGTGAGAGAGACTCATTTGAGAGGAAAAAATAGTTACAAAACATTGAGAGAAAAAGGAGAGGGAAAATCATTGTGATTTTCGTACACCCACCAGAGAGTGTTTTTCAGATTACAACTGCGAATTCTTTCATCGTTGGATTAAGATGATTTTTTGACAGCAGGTTCTACACACGTGATACTTCAAATTGTTCGGTTGGATTGTCAAAAAGATATCTGGAGACAAAGATAAGTGTTTTGCATTCTCTGTTCTACTTTTTAGGGTTTGATCTTCTTGTCTCTATTATAAGCATTAGGGCTCTGTTTTGATTTGTCTGTTTGTAGCACGTTTCAATACACTTGCTGGAGACTCTCTTGTATCTTTATTGATTATAGTGGAGTTATTTTTTTGGTCTGGATGATTCATGGTTTTTACACTTGCATTGAGGGATTTTTCACGTTAAACAAATTGTGTCTCTTGTGTGTTTTTTATTTCTATTTTGCGTTCTATTTTTATTGGTGCTCCTCACAGGTTCTTGCGAGTTTTGGAGAATTTATTTTTGTTGCCTATTACTCTGTTATTGAGTTTGTTATTGTGGTAGCTTGTTTTTCCATCATAAAATTCATAATGCATGGACTTAAACTTGAGGATCAATCTCCAGCTTATAATTGAACAGACTATTATTGATCTTGTGATTTTTGAATACCCAAACACAGAAGCTAGTAACATTACTACATACCAGAAAGTTAGAATGCAAAAAAAATAATACTATGCCATTCAAAGATCATATGATTAATGAAATTGATTAGAATATACTATATTGCCATCAGGCTAAGGCATAACTATTAAGACATTGAATTTTAGTAACCAAATTCACGTTAAACCAATGGGACTATTTTAGAATTATTCAAAATTAGCACTCTAACTTAGATGTGAGAAACATAAAATTAATCTGAAACTAACCAAGATTTGGATTTTCTGTGATCCCTACTTCAATCCAGATGCTCCCTGCCACCCTCTACTAGCAGGTTCCTCCCCCTCTGGAAAATGATTCACCTTGACGTCTTCAACTATCCCTTCTTTTTCCTTCTTCTGCTCTGGCAAAGGAGCAACTGCAGAAACTCCATGACTATTAATATTGCGATTTGTACTCACCGTCATTCCATAAGCATCACCATTCACTCTTAACCCAATTTTCTTATCACCATCACCAACCAAAACCAAAGCAGCCTCATCCCCAATTTTCCTCTTTTAGTTTTAGCTCCCCACTAGACCATTCCACGCATCCTTTGACCTTAAAACTCTCTCATTCTCACCCCTCATGTCTCCATGCTTGGTCACAAAAATCGGTTCAATCTCATTGTCTCGATTAGGCCTCACCAACCCCAGCACTGGATCAATCTCTATCTTGGGAGAGGACCGTCCTTCTCTCTAATAATCAACATTCTTCACGTCAAACCCAACACTATCAAAATTCTCACTGGCACTAGTCCCAACTTCCCCAGAGTAATTAGACACAAACCCAGTTCTCTTTGCCCATGACTTCAACTCTTTAGGATTATGATCACTTCTTGCCACAAAAGGCTCAACTTTTGTATCACTAACAACATCATGTCTCTTGCCAGTGCCACCCCTCATAGCTTTCCCCTTATCTAAGAACTCCGAACTCGACCCGGTTTCCATTGAACCATTTTCTTTCACTTTTCTTCTTTTGCTTTCTTTCAAAATTGGACACCCTCTACACCCACACTTACAATCCAAACAAGTTCAATTCAACGCAATATAGTACAAAGAAAAAAGATGAAAACTTTGCAAGGTGAAGGAACCAACATAGAGGCTTCACTTCACATCACAACAAAGAGCCAAACTCCAGAGAGTGAAAGAATAGAAGCAAAGGAACAATATATGGCGAAAAGACAAGGAAAGAAATGAAAACCATCACAACGACAACAACAACAACAATAACGTGCATTGGTGTAGTGATTAGCGATTAGTGTTGAAGGAAGAACAATGAAACACATTGACTCAGAGAGACATATCTTATCTTCACTTTAACTCATTGCAACTCGCAAGTTGCTTTCAAAAGAAAGCGTGAATGTGAGTGTGTGACCTTAATCACATAAACTTCTCTCTGGCATGGCTTCTTGATGTTAACAAAGGACCTAGCCAGCAAAATTTGAAGTTGAATTTTCAAATGTGAAGAAAGGTAACATTACATAACAATCTTGCAAGTTGAACCTTCATTAATTTTATTTTTTTGTGTGTGCTTTTTTCTCCTAATATTATTTAAGGAATTAATAAGGGTAAATAGTCACTTTTGTCCCTGAATGTGTAATTTGTTGATAAATGCGTCCTTGAAGGATGAAAATACAAAATTTAGTCCCCGAAAGTGTAAAAAGTGCGACAAATATATCTGACCGTTAGCTTTTGTCCATCACTGTTAATAAAATAGTGTACATGGCACAAAGGAACAAATTTATTCGTGAAATGATTGTCAAGGTGATCATCTCTAATTGCCAGCATAAGGGCATATTTGTCACATAATATTTTTTTAACTTTTCGTCTTTCTACTTCACTCACAAATGCGTCCCTGAAAAACGAAAATACAAAATTTAGTCCCCAAAAGTGTAAAAAGTGCAACAAATATATCCAAATGTTAACAATAGAATGTGACTAATTATTATAATTTAAAAAAACTATAATGATTGCAAAAATTTTTTTTTAACAAATTCGTAAATTAAATTGAGTCTAAAAGAAAAAAGAATACTCGTTTTATAAACTATAAATAATTTTTTTACACACTCATGCTTGATAAAAGGTTCAAGTAAAAAAATACTTATTGTAAAGCATTATAGTTAAATTAAATCCATGAATAATGTTTAGGGAAAATTGTAATTGCAATGTTTTACTTTGTAAAAAACAATCATCTCCTTTGGAATGATTTTTTTAAGGTTATGATTTTTTAAATGACCAGTCAATAAAATATAATTATGTATTATTTAAAAAAAATAAAAATCAACAAATTTTTATTATAATTTGTAATTTGATGTCATTGTATATACTAATAGACATTCATATTTTATTATGAAAATTTATAAAAAAAAACAATTAAATAAATAGTGTTTGATTAAATAGAAACAATGATTTTCTTATCGCTTTATGGTAAAATTTCTTTTCTTTCCTATGTTGATAGCATTTATTCAAGAGTTAACAACAAAAAAATTAATTTTTTTTGTAGTTGAAGAAAAGTAAGAAGAATTCGCCAAAGCAATAAAAGTTCACTTCCATTAGTAATATTTTATGCATGTCTCAACCGTTGATGAAACTTAAGAATTATATAACGAAAACCGACACTTACTGATATGGTATAACTCTCCCAAAATTTTGTCGTAATAATTATAAATTTTTCAAAATTATAATAATTAGTCACAACAATCTATTATTAACGTTTAGATATATTTGTCGCACTTTTTACATTTTCAGGGACTAAATTTTGTATTTTCATTTTTTAGGGATACATTTGTCAGCGGAGTGAAAAGATGAAAAGTAAAAAATGTTATATGACAAATATACCCCTATACTGACAATTAAAGATGACCACGTTGATCATCATTTCAATGACAAATTTATCCTTCTGTGCCACATAGACTATTTTGTTAATGGTAACGGACAGAAGTTAATGATCAGATATATTTATCGCACTTTTTACATTTTTGAAGACTAAATTTTTTATTTTCATCTTACAAAAATACATTTGTCAGCAAATTACATATTTAAGGATAAAAGTGACTATTTATCTCATTAATGACGAAGGAAAACTAAATGCGTGTGAATTGAATCACTTTGCTTCAAATTGAAGTTTCTTATTCTTTTGCAGTATTTTTTTCGGGGAGAGTACTCAAGGAGTGAAGTGGAGTAATTTAATTGCTTTGTTACATTATTACAATGATGATTATGAGGTGGAATTTAATTATTAGGTCCCAATCCAATTGGCGTTGTTGGAAAAAGAAGCCAAATTCAGTATCACATTCAAGTGGATTATTATTATTATTATTATTATTATTATTATTATTATATCTGTTAGTTATATAGTTTTGAATCATTGAATGGTTTAACTACCCTATTTCAAGAGGGTTACTTGGGCATTAATAGGTATATTTGGACTTTTTGTGAGATAACGTTACGTTGTCTCTTTGTGTGTGTAAAGCGTTCATCTAATACAAAAATAGAATATTTGTAAGAGTTGATTGTATATTTTAAAAATTAATTATTTAGAATAAAAGGAGAAAATTAAAATTAGTTGAAAATAAACACTACCGATAACCAACTAATATCAGTACCAATATCTTTTTTTCCCGTCAACAACTTTTTTCACTGTTTTAGATCATACCATAAACATGGTGAGACTTGTTTATGAGATTTCGAGTACTAAAACGATTAACATCGCCCCAATGACCCTACACACAATCTCAAACTTTTGTATGAATCAAACAAGTGGAGCAACTAACTTTTGTGTATGACACATTGACACTTAAGAAAACATGTTTAAGTAGTAAAATAATGTTTGTGTAGACAGACCCATAGCATAATCGTGCTGAACAAATCACTTAATCTATGTCTATTTTTTTATTAAAGAATAGAGTAAATTACAACTTTTTTTTTTGAGGTTTTGTAAAATTATACAAACATTTTTAATTTTTTTAACATTTACACTCATCTTCATTCAAGAGAGTTTGAAATAATGTTTTTCAAATATTTAAGGAAGGGTTAATGTATATTTTACAAAAAAAATTAAGAGGAATTAATGTAATGTATAATGGGGTGTCAGTGTATATTTTTAAATAACTAATGGAGGTTATGTAGGATTAGATAAAAGAAGTGGATGTTTGTGTAATTTCACCAAAATTCAGGAGTATTATTTGTATAATTTACTATAAAAATAACAATTTAAAATAAGCTTTAAAATTTAGGTTTTAATGATAAAATCCAAAGTAAACTTATTGTAAAAGAGTTGTATTTAGAAAATATTCAAAGATTAATTTAAATTTTTAATTAATTACATAACAAAAAATTCTTCTATGGAACAGATGGCACAACCAATAAAAAATTTACACCAAATTAAAATAAAAAGATTCACCTTAAAAAGTCAAATATATGTTTCTAATCAAATATCTTCTTGAAAAATACAAACTCACATTGTTGGGGAATTCAGGAGAGTAAACACCACGAGTCATCTTACTTGCTTGAGATACTCACCAAGTCAAACTTATTCGATATACGACTTTGTCATATCTTAATTTTGCATGGGGACTACCATTCACTGATGTTTGGATTCTCGCTAGCTGAATTGCGTTGCTCGACACCAGTTGCCGAACAAGACGAAAGATCGTTCAGTGTTTTGATCAAGAATGCGAGAGGTACCAAAAGGGAGGGGCAAAGAGGTCTTTTTATTGAGTTTCTTGGACCCTAGCTCACCTAGGCTAACCTCTAGCTCACCTAGGCCCCCAAATTACTTCAGCCTGAAGGAACCAGCTTGCCTGAGCAAGCTGACATGGTCCCAAGTGCCCTTTTTTCTATAAATAGGCGTGAAGGGGAGTTGAGGAAGGGGTTCCAAGGCTCAGAAGTGGAGAGAATTGAGAGAAAAGAGAAAGAAGAAGAAGAAAAAAGAGGAAACGAAGCCAAAGCGCTACCGAATCGCGATTGTGATCAATCCCTACTTCGTTCCTTGTTCGGTGTTCTTCGTGTGACCGTCGATTAGTTTTGTTTTTAAGATTTAAATATGATCTATGTACCCTTAGGGGTTCCCCTTGTAATTATGTGCACATTCATCTTCTCCATCTATCATCGACGATCTCGTTTTTCTTTGTAAAGTTCAATCTTAACCAATCACTAGTGTTGTAAAGTTTTCTTTAAAAAGATTGAAAGTTAATGAAAAAAACCAAGATAAAACCAACTCATAACTAACTTCTTTTTATCAAATACCACTTGAAATCGTTTCAAGGTCCAACGCCTTAACGATTCTCTCTACTTTTCAAATTTAAAAGATCATTTCAAGGCCCAACGCCTTAACGATTCTCTCCGTTTTTCAAAATTTAAAACATTGTTTCAAGTTCCAACGCCTTAAACGACTTTTTGTTCGCAATTAAAATGAATATTTCAAAAACATAAAATCAATGTAACACACAAACATTCAGACTTAAAGAATTACATAGGTCTGAATTCCTCATCGCACTTGAGGATACATAGGAGCAAGGGCAACACCCTTGTTGACCCCAAAAAAGTAAAAAAATATAAGAAAAAAAAGAAAATACATAATTTTGAAGTCACGCTATGCACACTCGATTAAAGGCTGGGGTGTTGATACCTTTACCATGCGTAAACAACTCCCGAACCCTTATTTTCAAAATTCGCATACCTCTTTTTGGTTTTTCTAACATTTTTCTCGAATAAACGTTGGTGGCGACTCGCACGTGTTTTCCTTTTTGGGAGATGCTCCTTTGGTTTTTCGCCCGCACTCCCATTGAAGGGTAAGTTGCGATAAATGGCGACTCCACTGGGGACTGATAGAGAGTTAGGCCATTCGATCAGTGTACAATGTTTTATCGTGATTTCTTCTTTATTTATGCTCCCTCTTCTCTTTTATCTTTTGTTTTGTCCATATTTGTGTATAAACTTTGTTATGTGATTGTGTTGGTGTGTGTCTGCCTATCTATTACATTTGTAGCTAGAAATATTTTTGTTATATGCACACATGAAACTTACACCTTTGCATACACATTGAGATATTAGTCCCTATACTCGGGTTTGTGTGAGACATAGGGAGAGGAGGTCGATCTGTGGTCATGCTGGGTCTCCGACTCGCTTGATAACAATGAAGCCTCATCTAGAGTTTACCTCTTTTGATAATGCATTGTCGCTGGTAGTCCCTACCGCCACAATGTTATTACCTAAGAGGATGATATCTCTAGAAGCTAGTAAAGTTACATGAAACCACCCTTGGGAGTTGTCACTAGAAGGGAACTTTTGGATCATTTGCATTAGGTTCATGAATTAGGGGCACAGAGTAAACTCACTCTGGCTTGTTCCTTGATTGCATCATGCATCTCTTCATGGCATCATAATGGACATATCATTCCTAGATTTATCATTTATCATATTCATGCATTGCATCTGCATAAGTCATTGCATTGCCATACATCTTCATTTAGCATGCTTTTGTTCTGCCAACTACATACATTCTATTTTCATCGTTTGCATGTTATGTTCACTCATGGATGATCCTTGCATTTTCCTCTGCAAAAAAAATGAAAAAAAAACAAAAAAAAAAAAAACAAAAAGAACAAAAGAAAGTCACAATGAAGCGTGAAAGTTTACACCACATTCTTAGTTACATGTGTTGGGTACCATGATGATAGCTATAAACCAACCATGTCGGGATTATACAATCATTTCTCTTAAAAAATGATTGAAAATCATGTGAACATGGTACCTAATGCATTGTTAACCAGGAAATGATGGTTCTTCGGGCGTCTCATGAGGATCTTATAACTACATTTTTTCATGTGTAGCATAAGTATGCCCTAGTCATTCATCTCTATGATATGTTGTCAAAGTATTGACAATCAAAATTTTGTATTCCTTGGATTATAGAGTCGAACCAAGCACATGCTTTTAAGAAAAAGGGTTTCATCAAGTCAAGGTCAAGTATGGAAGTAACCAGCTTGCACAAGTTGGGGCAGAAGATAGATCGAGTTTACATAGCTTCTTTGGCTGCTGCCAACACATGATTGAGCTAAATAATTTACAAAATTGAGGACTATTGATGTCCATGTTTTATTTCCATTTTCACTTTGAATCTGACAAGATGTGATGAACCATGTTACTTTAATGAAAATCTGAATTGATTTGACCTTATGTTCTGCTGAATGTCCTGTGTAAAATTTTCAATACTTCAACAATGTATCATTCACATACATCCATGTTTTTTTTTTCTTTTCACATTGGCTGCATTGCTCATTGCATTCTTTCCTTGAAGTCAAACTGTAATCATTGTAATCAAAAGGAAAGAATGCGCTTTACGGTGCCCTTACCGAACGCGTGCCAGAGCTAGAGTAATGAGTGAAATAGAAGAGGTGCAAGAGCATATGAATGTTGACATGGTGGCCATGAAATAGCAAATGACCACAATGATGGAAGTCATGATGAGTATGAGAAGGATGATGGAGGTCAATGCGGCTACAGTTGTTGCCGCAAGTACTGCCATAGAAGTGGACCTGACTCACCCATCTGGCTTCAATCAAGTAAATCATCCAGCCTCGGATATGGTAGGTTAGGGAGGCAAAGCGTTGGGAAGTGCAGGCGGCCTCCATTTTGTGCAGGTTCAGAACAAGCATTCCTTCCCACTATATGACTTTCCTCCCAATTATACACCACTCAATGTTGCACACACTCCCTATGAGAATGTCGACAACTCCGCACCTATACCCATTGAGAACCAACAACCCCAATCTGTTCATGCACAGGTCCCTCAACCCATGGGGGAACCACATAAAGTACCCTGAGACCACACTCTAGCCGACTTCGAGCCTCACCCCGGATATGCCACTGAGGGGCAAGCATTTGGTGGCATACCCCTACCAAACACTTTGGGGGGACCTCAGTATTGAACACAACCACAATCCTTCCATTTTGCGTTGGAAAGACTACCTCCTGCCATGGTGGAAAGGGAGAAATTTAATCATATACAGGAAAAGATGAGGGCTATTGAAGGAGGCAGAGATTATGCCTTTTCTGACATGGCAGAACTGTGCGTAGTGCCCGACGTCGTTATCTCTCTGAAGTTCAAGGTGCCAAATTTCGATAAGTACAAGGGGACTACTTGTCCTAAGAATCACATGAAGATGTACAACAGGAAAATGGGGGCATACTCAAAAAATGAAAAATTGTTGATGCATTTCTTTCAAGAAAGTCTTACTAGGGCAACCGTCACTTGGTATACTAATTTGGAACCTTCTCGAGTCCATTCTTGGAAGGACATAATGGTTGCCTTCATTAGGCAGTATCAGTACAATTCTGATATGGCTTCGGATATACAGAACATGTGTAAGAAGAAGCATGAATCTTTCAAAGAATACGCCCAAAGGTGGAGGGATCTAGCAGCTCACGTAGTACGCCCAATGGTGGAGAGGGAGATGATAACAATGATAGTAGACACATTGCCGGTGTTCTACTATGAAAAGATGGTGGGTTACACACCTTCAAGCTTTTCCGATTTAGTTTTTGCCGGTGAAATGATCAAAGTGGGTCTGAGAAGAGGCAAATTTGATTATCCTACTTTGATGAATATGAAGCCTGGGGCAAATGGAGAGAATAAGAAGGGGGGAGGAACCCATGTTGTAAGTGTCGTTCCTACATGGCCAAATTTCCCACCAGCTCAACAATATCAATACTCAGCCAATATCAGCCCTTTTCATTACCCATCACCCTATTAGCCAAGAACACTCAATCATCCATAAAGGTCACCCCTAAATCAGCCATAAAGCTCGTCTTCCGTACATTCGATACCAAACACCACCCTTACCACGAACCAAAACACCAACCAGGGAAGGAATTTCCAGAAAAGAAGTCTGTAGAATTCACCCCGATTTCAGTGTCGTACGCTAACTTACTCTCATATCTACTCAATAATGCAATGGTAGCCATAATCCTAGCAAAGATTCCTCAATCTCTCATTCTCTCACAATTACATCTTTGCTTTCTTAACTTTCACTAGAATGTGAATGTAAGCTGTTGGTTTATTTGCTCAAGTGACCTGCGATACTGAGTTGATCTCCAAGTCTGTTCAATCATAAATTGCTTGTTCTCCAGATTTGGTGAGGGTGCCGTAAACGACGAGTAAAGTAAAAAGTTAAAAAAAAAACATGTTTGATTGACTATGTTTCAAATAAAAAATAAAAAGTACAGATATTCATGTGACCTCATTTTATCATTCTTAAAGGTTTTCTTTTGAGAGAAAAGTGAGTTGTCAAGAACAAGAGTCATTCAACTTAATATGTCAATTGAAAATCTTGTAAATATTTCTCGTCCTTGAAAATTCATTTTCGAGAACCTGCACAGTTTCTTTTTTTTTTCCTTGCTACAAGGTCATGACAAAAGACAGTAATAGATACCTCAGTGCCCTACACTGGGGCAGTGAGGGGCACCATGCATGAGCCTCAAGTGAAAAAAAAGAGAGAGACAAAAGATCTCCAAATTTTACAAGAAAGACACAAAAGTGCAAGAAGGATTAATGTATATGACAAAAGGAGTAGAGCCCAACCCAAGAGTTGAAATGAACAAAGTACAAGCAACGCCCTCAAGGTTCTTACTCAATATAACCCTTAAACACTCTTTGAGCCTCTCTAATCCTTTCTTTCATAGCCCTCTTACCCCTGACCACGTTACAAGCCCAATAAAGCCCATGTGGATCAAGGAATGACTAATTTGATTTTAAGTTAGGATTCTGGAATGAAACCCACACATGCTTGTGATTGTTGAATATATATATATATATATATATATATATATATATATATATATATATATATATATATATATATATATATATATAAAAGAATCCTCGAGGTTTCGCACTTGTACATTTGAGAAGAAAACTCATTCGACCAGGAGCTCATGGAAAATGCTCAAAGACAATTGTGATAGTAGGGTACCTTTGATGTTAGTCGCTCATACAGAATCCTTAGGATTCCTTTTGAATCCAAGGGTGACCTTTGTTGTATAAATTCTTTCGGGATCAACCCATGTCATCAAGTTTCAGCGGGATCGATAGACCCTTGGCATCAGTCTACGTTCTTAAATCGGGAAAGTTTCACTTGGTCACATACCAAAGTATGACAATCCATTACCATCCTTCAATAGGGCACATGATCGATCCCAAAGCCTTATGTTTTATTGTTGTGCAAAATAATCAAAGTTTTTTAAAAAGAAAGGGAAAAACCCTAGGATCAATATTTCGATTGATTGATTAAATGTCAAACGACTCCATTGTCGTCACTCCAAAATTGTCAAGTGACTAAATCAAACAAAACATAAACTCTGAGGGAGTCCCTGAAAAGATTAGCAAAAAGATAGGATGAGGTCTCATGAGTTATCACGTCTTTCAGAAAGAAACAGTCAATCTATGTTTTCCACAAAAAGAAAAAAAAAAAGAAAAAAAAATCAAATCTAAATCAAAATCACAAAATAGGAAAGAATGTCATGAGCATTACACAATTTTCATGATTTGAAACATTTTGCATTACTAGATACAAAGCCTACATTTAATGCATTTCGAGATGAAGGTTCCATGCATCTGCATCCAAAAATCATGTTCATATTAGGCTATAAGTGCATAGATTTCTCTTTATATACCAATTTCCCAAATTTAATGTCCTATCTTTGGAGTTTAGGATGAGAGGCCCTCTCAAAGAGTCAACCTCTTGCTTTCTCATAAGGTTAAGCCCTTTGGTACTAGTACCTATTGGCTTGTTTCATGGGACTCAAAGTCCTCGCTTTTATCTTTCACAGGAATCAAAGTCCTCACCTTTATCTTTCATAGGTATCAAAGTCCTTGCTTTTTATCTTTCACATGACTTAAAGTCCTCACTTTTATCTTTCACAGGACTCAAAGTCCTCGCCTTTATCTTTCACTGGACTCAAAGTCCTCGCTTTTATCTTTCACAGGACTCAAAGTCCTCGCTTTTATCTTTAACAGAACTCAAAGTCCTTATTTTTATCTTTCATAGGACTGGAAGTCCTCGCCTTTATCTTTTACAGGACTCAAAGTCCTCGCTTTTATTTTTCACAGGACTCAAGGTCCTCGCTTTTATCTTTCACAGGACTCAAAGTCCTTATTTTTATCTTTCATAGGACTCAAAGTTCTCGCTGTTACCTTTCATAGGATTCAAAGTCCTTGCCTTTATCTTTCATATGACTCAAAGTCCTCTACCTTTATGCTTTCAAAAGACTACAATGTCTTCATTTACATTTCAAAGATTTCAATGTCTTCAGTCATTTACGCTTTCAAAAGACTACAATGTCTTTATTTACATTTCAAAGACTTCAATGTCTTTAGTCATTTACGCTTTCAAAAGACTACAATGTCTTCATTTACATTTCAAAGACTTCAATGTCTTCAGTCATTTACGCTTTCAAAAGACTACAATGTCTTCATTTACATTTACAAGACTTCAATGTCTTCTGTCTTTTACACTTTATAAGACTTCAACATCTTCTGTCTTTTATAGGACTCAATGTCCTTGTCTTTGTGCTTCTTAGGACTCAATGTCCTCTATTTCTATGCTTTGAAAAAAAATAATTCAATGTCCTCCATTTTACGTTTTATAGGACTTCAATGTCCTTTTTTTTTACAAGTTTTACTTCTTTGGTTTTCGCTAATTGCCCAGTCAAATAGCAAGGTCACTCGAACGAAATTAGTGTCCTTATCTTTACTTCCCTTTTATTTGAAATATAAGATAAGTAAAGACAGGCAACTGTCATATCCTAATTTTGTTCGGAGACTACTATTCACTAATGTTTGGATTCTCGCTAGCCGAACTGCGTTGTTCGACACCAGTTACCACACAAGACGAAAGATCATTCTATATTATGATCAAGAATGCAAAAGGTACCAAAAGGAGGGGCAAAAGGGTCTTTTTATTGAGTTTCCTGGACCCTAGCTTGCCTAGGCTAGCCTCTGGCTCATCTGGGCCCCCAAATTACTTCAGCCTGAAGGAACCAGCTCGCCTGTGCGAGCCATGTACTTCAGGAGTAAGCCTCCAACTCGCCTGGGCGAGTTACCATGGTCCCAAGTGCCCTTTTTTTTCTATAAATAGGAATGAAGGGGAGTTGAGGAAGGGGTTCCAAGGCTCAGAAGTGGAGAGAATTGAGAGAAGAGAGAAAAAAGAAGAAGAAAGAAGATGAAACGAAGTCGAGGCGCTACCGAATCGTGACTGGGATCAATTCCTACTTTGTTACTTGTTCGGTGTTCTTCGTGCGACCTTCGGTTAGTTTTGTTTTTAAGATTTGAATGTGATCTATGTATCCTTAGGGTTCCCCCTTGTTATTATGTGCACATTCATCTTCTCCATCTATCATCGACGATTTCGTTTTTCTTTGTAAAGTTTAATCTTAACCGATCACTAGTGTTGTAAAGTTGTCTTTAAAAAAATTGAAAGTTAATGAACAAAACCAAGATAAAACCAACTCATAACTAACTTCTTTTTATCAGATATCACTTTAGATCATTTCAAGGTCCAACGCCTTAACGATTCTCTCCATTTTTCAAATTTAAAAGATCGTTTCAAGATCCAACGTCTTAAGGATTCTCTTCGCTTTTCAAAATTTAAAACATCGTTTCAAGGTCCAACGCCTTAAACGACTTTTTGTTCGCAATTAAAATGAATCTTCCAAAAACATAAAATCAATTTAACATACAAACATTCAGACTTAAAGAACTACGTAGGTCTGAATTCCTCATCACACTTGAGGATACATAGGAGCAAGGGCAACACCCTTGTCAACCCCAAAAAGTAAAAAAATATAAAAAGGGAAAATACATAATTTTGAAGTCACGTTATGCACACCTGATTAAAGGCTACTATCCCTTGTGACGAACGCGTGGGGTGCTGATACCTTCCCCATGCGTGAACAACTCCCGAACCCTTATTTTCAAAATTCACAGACCTCTTTTTGGTTTTTCTAACATTTTCCTCGAATAAACGTTGGTGGCGACTCCTACGTATTTTCCTTTTTGGGAGATGTTGCTTTGGATTTTTGCCTGCACTTCCATCAAAGGGTAGGTTGCGACAGACTTCACCTCATATCTATACTCCAACACATATATTCCTCTATCTTTTCGACGTAACCTTTTTCCCTCCATCTTTTTTATGTAACCTTCTTCCTCGTTTCTTTGTGGCTGCCCATCAACACCTTTGCCATGTTTTCCTCCATTACTATCAACCAATATGAAGATTCATTTCTATATCAACTATGTCGAAGTCTTTGTTGGATAAATTCATCGTGTTTCTTTAATGTTGTTATTTCTTCTCATTTTGTTCCTTGCTCAAATCTTTCACCAACGTTTTAAAGTGTGTGTATCATTGCTGCTAACATGTCAATCTTGCGCAAGGATCCCTTTGGTGGGTCTCGTTACCTTTACTTCTCGTGAATACTATAGTATTGAATTTTTGGAGGAAGGCATATTAATTTGTCCATGTTGTTAATTGCAAAGTTGATACCAACATGTTTAATATGGAGGCCATGGCCAATGAATTCTTGGATGTTTAATAAAAAATGTGTTTGGTTAACTAAAATTGGTTGAAAATATTTTTTATATTTTTGGGAATGATTAAGACATATGTTGGTTAAATTATTTTTTCCTGGGAATATATATTATAATTACTAAAATATTCTTATTATGTAAAAGATGATATTTTTTCATAAAATAAACAACTTTATTATGAGATCAACAAATAACAAATAAATTATACTGAAAATGTTATACATTTCACGTTTCCATGATAAAATCTTTCTTACTATTCATTAGAGTATAACCCATAGTATAGATATACCTATTTGTACCATATCAGACATGCAAGGAACAACTAACCATGAACAAAAAATTATTGTGGGTAGAATTCATACGATTGGTTATATATATAAAATTGGCTCATGAATGAAAATTTTGAGAATGAAAAAAAAAATTAGAAAACATAAATGAAGGAATCATTGAGAGGATAGTGTGATAGTAGGTAAGAGGAGGGTATATGTGTATTTTTACTCACAAGGGAGTTTTTGTCCACGTGAATTATTGGAATTACACACATTGTATGGGTAGTTGTTCCTCACATTGTATGGGTACTTGTTCCAAGTGTTGGAATTACACACATTGTATGGGTAGTTGATCTACACATTTTATGGGTACTTATTCCAACAAAGAATACTTATTAATGTACCTAGTTAATCACATATTCATGTATCTAGAAATTCACATGCATGCACATAGGTACTAGAACTTCATTAATATTCTTGTAAATTTCACATTGTATTTACTCCCTAAGTCTATATAAATATAGAAGAGCTGAGTGGGTTAAGCACTCAAGCATTTCACAACCTCTAGTCTTTTCAATATTATATCTAGAGCCACCTTGTTTATTCTTTAAAAGTTTCTGCATCTGGTTAGCAGAACCTAAAGTCCCGTCTTTGTCCCATTGTCCAAACAACAACCTCAATATCCAAAAGTCTCTTCCACCGACCTACCCATTATCCAAGGCCGCCTTGGTCACCCTCACCAAAAATCGTCGGCCTTTCCTCTTCCTTCCTAGGTGATCAGTTCTTCGATTAGACAGTTCCTTGACAAGTGTTGAAATGACTTCAGACTCTCAGAAAACTGATGGTCCTGACTTCTCTATCTCTGGAACACCAACATTCACTTCAAAAAAATTGAATGGAAAAAATTATTTAGCATGGTCAGCCTCTATTGAACTTTGGTTTCTTGGCCAAGGTTATCATGAACATCTAGAGCAATCCTCAAAAAAGATTTAAGAAGACAAACGCGAGTAGTGGAAGAAACTTGATTATCAGCTTTATGTTCTCTTGTGGCAGTCTGCTGAGCCAACTATACTAACAAATTTTAGAGCCTTCAAAACTTGTTATTCTTTCTGGAAAAAGGCACAAAGTGTTTTTGCTAATGACATTCAACAATTGTATGATGCTGCTCAGAAATTGGCCACTCTTAAACAAACTGATCATGACATGGTTGCCTATGTTTCGAAGCCCAATCTGTAGTGGAGGAGTTAAAATTATCATTGGAAGCCGATAAACTTGAAGACATAAAGACAAAACTTGATAATCTATATATGGTGTTGGTACTACGTGGGATGCATCCAAATTTTGATCATATTCGTGACCAAGTCTTAACTGGTCAAGAAGTTCCTTCTCTAGAGAATTTAATTACCCGACTCCTTTGAGTCCCCTCACCAAAAATAGGAGGAAATTCAGTTGACAGTATTTAAACTCCTGCCATGGTATCTAATCAAGGGGGACAAGGTGGTTGAGGAAACCGAGGAGGACGAGCTGGAAGAGGAGGTCGCCCTCAATGTTCTTATAGTAAGAGAGTAGGCCACACACAAGACACTTTTTATTCTATTCACGAATTCCTTGAAAAATTGATGAATATTTCAAAGTCTGAAACATCTGAGATAAAGTTTTCGAAGGCTGACTATGAAGAGTATCTCCAGCTAAAAGCTACCAAGGAATCTCTAACATCATCTACTATAAGTGGTCATATCTCCTCTGCCTGCATTTCCTAATCTGGTAATAATCAAAGTCCATGGATAATTGATTCAGGTGCTTCTGATCACATTGTTGGTAATAGTTCTTTATTTTCATCCCTCTCTCCTCCTAAAATTCCTCATTTCATTACTTTAGCCGATGATTCTAGAGTTGCAGCAACAAGAATCAGCCATGTATCACCCACTTCTTCTTTGTCTTTAAACTCTGTTTTGCTTATACCTAGTTGTCCTTTCAATATAATATCTCTTAGTCAGCTTACTCGTTCTCGTAATTATTCGGTAACATTTGATGCTAACTCCTTTGTCATACAGGAACGTGGTACGGGTTGGACGATTGGCGTAGGACATGAATCTCATGGTCTTTACTACCTCAAGCCTAATATTTCTTGGGTTTGCAGTGCCACATCACCAAAGCTCATTTTATGAATGTTTGGGACACCCACATTTATCTAAATTAAAAATAATGGTTTCGAGTCTTAAAAAAACAAAGGACCTATTTTGTGAGTCATGTCAACTAGGAAAGCATGTTCGTTCTTCTTTTAGGCATGTTGAAAGTTATGTTGATTCCCCTTTTTCGGTTATTCACTCTGATATATAGGGTCTTAGTTGTGTTTCATCTATGGGTTATATATATTTCGTTACTTTCATTGATGAATTTTCTCGATGTACTTGGGTTTTCTTAATGAAAGAACGATTTGAAATTTTGTCCATTCTCACTTCTTTTGTTAATGAAATTAAAACTCAGTTTGGTAAGACAATTAACATCCTTAGGAGTGATAATGCAAAAGAATACTTTTCTTCTGCTATTTCTTCTTTTTTGTCAGCGTAGGGCATTCTCCATCAGTCATCTTGTCCTCATACTCCTCAACAGAATGGCATTGTCGAAAGGAATAATAGGCATCTTGTTGAGACTGCTCGGACATTATTACTTCTTGCCAATGTACCTATCCGACATTGGGGTGAAGCAGTTTTGACAACCTAATTTTTGATAAATCGGATGCCTTCTTCCTCTATTAAAAATAAAATACCACATTCCATTTTGTTTCCTAAAAAACTATTGTTTCATGTTGATCCACGTATTTTTGGATGCACTTGTTTTGTTCATAACTTGTCTCCAGGTCTTGATAAGCTTGCTGCTCAAGCCATCAAATGTGTTTTCCTTGGATATTCCAGATTATAGAAAGGTTACCAATGTTACTCTCTTATTCACAATTGTTATTATATCTCTGCAGATGTAACTTTTTTTTTTGAAGAAAAGCCATACTTTGCTCCCTCCAAGGTTGAGTCCAATACTCTTCAAGAAGTTTTTCCTATTCCCTATCTTGGTCCATCACCTTCTTTGCAAGAATTAGAGTCAACTGTAGATTCTACCATAGATATTTTTGACAATCTTCCACTTGAGCAGACTCAAAGATCGCCCATCGTATATCGATGTCATCCTCGAATTCCTAACGCAGAACTTGAAGGTAATGAAAGACCAGCTGAATCATGTCCTACTCCAGTAGACAACCCGACCATGGACCTACCCAAAGAGAATCTTGACTTGCCTATTGCTCTTAGGAAAGATATTCGGTCTACACGTAATCCTTATCCTATTTATAACTTCACAAGTTATCATCGTCTTTCTTCTTTGTACCATTATTTTTTTCCTCTTTATCTTCTGTTTCTCTTCCTAAAAATCTTTGTGAAGCACTTGATCATCCGGGATGGCAACAAGCCATGACTGATGAAATGCAGGCTTTAGAGCATAATGGTACTTGGGAGCTGGTTCCTCTTCCCCCAGGCAAGAAACCTATTGGTTGTCGATGGGTATATGCTATAAAAGTTGGGACCAATGGATAGATTGATCGCCTCAAAGCTTGATTGGTAGCCAAAGGTTATACTCAGATTATGGAGATACTTTCTCCCCTGTGGCTAAAATTACTTCTGTTCGACTCTTTCTTGCCATAGCTGCCATCTGTCATTGGCCACTGTATCAGTTGGATATTAAAAATGAATTCCTACACGGGGAATTAGAAGAGGAGATTTATATGGAGCAACCACCGAGATTTGTTGCTTAGGGGGAGTCTAGCTTGGTTTGCAAACTTCGAAGGTCTCTTTATAGACTCAAACAATCCCCCCGAGCTTGGTTTGGAAAATTTAGCTTAGTTGTTCAGACATTTGGGATGAAATGAAGTGAAGCAGACCAATCAGTTTTTTATTGTCATACCTTATTGAGTAGATGTGTTTACATGGTGGTCTATGTAGATGATATAGCCATCACAGGAAATGACCAAGAAAAAATTTCTCAACTGAAGGAACATTTATTTAGTCATTTTCAGACTAAGGATTTGGGAAAAATTAAATATTTTCTTGGAATTGAGGTTGCTTAGTCAAAAGATGGGATTATCATCTCACAAAGGAAGTATGCGTTAGACATACTTAAAGAAACTGGTATGTTAAATTATAGACCAATTGATAGTCCCATGGATCCAAGTCAAAAATTGCTACCCAATCAGGGGGAGCCTTATTCTGATCCTGAAAGATATTAGAGATTGGTTGGGAAGCTTATCTACCTCACTATTACAAGGCCAGATATTTCCTTTGCAGTTGGAGTGGTGAGTCAATTCATACAGTCTCCTTATAATGATCATTGGGATGCAGTAATTCGAATTTTGAGATACATTAAAAGGACCCCAGGATAAGGACTACTCTATGAAGACAAAGGAAACACTCAAATAGTTGGATTTTGCGATACATATTGCATAGGATCACCCATTGATAGGTGTTCCACTTCAGGATATTATGTATCTGTTGAGGAAATCTTGTCTCATGGAAGAGTAAGAAGCAAAATGTTGTTGCATGGTCTAGTGCAGAGGCTGAATATAGAGCTATGGCTGTAGCCACATGTGAGCTCATTTGGATTAAACAACTTCTTCAAGAATTGAAGTTTGGAAATACTCAACAAATGAAGCTATGTTGTGATAATCAGGCAGCCCTACATATAGCTTCTAATCCAGTATTCCATGAGAGAACTAAATGTATTGAGATTGATTGTCATTTTGTCCGGGAGAAAGTCATTTCTAAGGAAGTTATTATTGAATTTGTTAGTTCTAATGATCAACTAGCATACATCTTTACAAAATCTCTAAGGGGACCTAGAATTCAAAATATTTGTTCCAAACTTGGAGCATTTGACTTATATGCTCCAGCTTGAGGGGGAGTGTTGGAATTACACACATTGTATGGGTAGTTATTCCACACATTGTATGGGTACTTGTTCCAACACACATTGTATGGGTAGATGTTCCACACATTGTATGGGTACTTGTTCCAACAAAGAATAGTTATTAATGTACCTAGTTAATCACATATTCATGTATCTAGGAATTCACATGCATGTACATAGGTACTAGAACTTCATTAATATTCTTGTAAATTTCACATTGTATTTACTCCCTAAGTCTATATAAATATAAATCAGCTGAGTGGGTTAAGCACTCAAGCATTTCACAACCTCTAGTCTCTTCAATATGAATAAATGTTGGATACCCCACCTGGATTAAATATTAGTTGTAGGTGAGATTATAATTTACCCAAGTAAAAAAAGTATATTCGAGATTAATTATTTCATTACTTCATAATAAATGTAGGCTAGAATTTTTTTTTTCCATCCTATATTCCTGGTACTAAAAAACCTATTGTGAAACAATTAAACAACCTCATAAATTATAAAATGCAATAATTATGTAATAAAAAAATCAACATATTAAAATACAGACACCATGTTGTGAAATACTGAAATCATTTAACATTGTCAGCCTGATTTTTAAAATACAGACTTAACGTACCAATGGAAAATGGCTCGAGGTAAGTGAAATTTTAAGAGTCAAAAGACTTAATTTGAAATTGATTTGTTAAAAAATATTATAAAACTAATATTTTAGCACCTACATTTCACAGGATAAATGATTATTTTGTGCAAATAAAATTTATAATAAATAAATATTTTAAATATATAAATTATATTATAACTAAAATATGTAATTAATAAATATTTTGTACTTATAAATTACATTTTATATTTATGATAAATATTTTATAAAACAACATTAATATTTTTAATTATTGATATTATATAAAATAGTAAAACTCAAGTTAAAACTAACGATATTAAAAATGATAAATTAAACATAGATAAATGTTAATTTAAATAATTAAGTTATTTAAAAGTATAAGAGAATATATCAGTACATGCTATGTGTTGGAATTTTAAAGACGAATTATATGTTTGAAAATAGTTTCGATTGCAAACAAGTTTAGCAAGATTAAATATATGATATTTTATTGTAGCTATAAACTGTACAGTTCATATTAAAAGTACAAAAAGATATATGAAATGCATGATAGGAAAATAAAGCTCACCACCATCTCACGAGACAGCTTAAGAAGAGAATATTCACATGAAAATAAATGTAATAGGAGAATATTTTATTGTAATTATATTTTATTTTTTATGTTTTCAAAAGTTTTATTTTAATTTTTAAAATTTTAAAAAATTTATTTTGATTTTTTTATTTTATTAAAATAAAAAATACTAAAACATAATAAACTAAAGCTGACGTTTTAACTTATATTTCTAACAAGGGTTTATAAATATTAATATTTAATTAAAGATTATCATCTTATATAATGTTCTGTGGTCAAGGTCTTATTTGGAATCTAATCTAGGCTCAAACAACACGGCCCCAGAACAAACATGGTTTCTTCCAACACTGCCGAGCTGCTGAGAGAGGAGATTCCTGTGAAGCAACAACCTCTGACTTTGTCTGCAGACATCATAACCGGCCTCGTACTCGTCGATGTTGTCAATGGCTTCTGCACCGTTGGAGCTGGCAATTTGGTAAATACACAACTTCATTTTTTGTTTTTATTTTCTTGTAACTTGCCAAAACCACGATTCTCCCTTTGTCTGTTTTCGTTGGCATTTTTTTATGTACTTAATTAATTATTATATTGGTATTGCATATTATGTGATGTGATACAATTTCGTTTTTGTCACTTGTGGTGTTGTGTAGGCGCCGAAAGAACCAGATGAACGAATTTCTCAGATGGTAAAAGAATCTCTGAGGCTGTCCAAAGCATTCTCTGAGAGAAAGTGGCCAATTTTTGCTTTCCTTGATTGCCATCACCCCGACAAACCCGAACCCCCTTATCCACCACACTGTATTATAGGATCAGGCGAAGAAAAATTGGTTCCTGGTAATTTCATTTAGAATTTAATTAAAATGCACTTTAAGTATTGTTTTTACATTGTTATCCAATCATAATAATTGAAAAAAAAAAATTCGCGTTAAGGTGATATAGCTCAGTTGGTTGAGCAAGCTGCCCGGATTGTTGTAAATCCTTATTTATCTGTTTTCGATAAGTTGCAACCCTCACTCTATAAGCTAGTTTTTAAGGTTAAATTAGATTTAAACTCAAATTGTAAGATGATAAGAGAGTCTATCCTAAATTCATTATTGAGCCACTTATCATATTACCTACATACCAAGCCCAATAGTGGTGGACGAGAGAAGGTGTATTGGTAAAAAGTCCATATTCTGCATTGACTATAGATAGTTCTTGAATAATGTATATAAATGAGGGATAACGCTTACTAAATCAGCTAACTTTTAAGTTTGAGTTAGGCCCAAACTCAAACTTTAAGAATAATTGTTATGGACGATTTTTATAATAATTACTTTAAAATTGATATATGAAATCATTTTTAATAGTTGACAATATAAGACACTAATAGTCCATGAAAATTAAACCCTTTATTTTAGGTTGTTGTAGTTGTAGGTAGTTTTTGGTAGAGGCGTGTTGGAATGGTAGGTGAGAGAACATATAGGCTTTATTTTATGTTTGGCGTGCTTAAAAAGTTGACATTGTTTATTGGTTGAGTTGAAACAAACAGAATGGAACAACATAGAATTTTGTCTTGTCCTTTTTGTGTGCCAAACACTTCCATATTTCTTTTGCGGTAATAAGATTTGAGTTCATTAAAACTATTGCGTTGGTATGAGGATATGTGCTTATTGGTTTTGTTTGGTTTGGTTTCCTCTGAATTGAAGATCTGCTGTGGTTGGAAAATGACCCAAATGCAACACTCAGGCAAAAAGAATGCATTGATGGATTCCTTGGGTCAACTGAGAAAGATGGCTCTAATGTCTTCATTGATTGGGTGAAAAATAATCAAATAAAACAAGTAAGCATTTGCTTTGAAATTGGTTCTCTGTTAGTATAGAAATTTTAAGCATGAAAGTGCCAAGTTATTGGAGTAAATAAGGTTGCATGAGAAGCTTCAAATTTTTGAAACAGGTAGTGTAAGACAGTAAGACACTGGGTTTAAACCTTAATTAAGGTTGATGTGATTTTATTAGTTATATATATATATATATATATATATATATATATATATATATATATTCTTCACAGGTTATCCGTTGTTTTATACTAGTAACCAACTAACCTATATCTAAATTAAAGCTACACTAACCGATTCCTTATAAAATATAATGACAATGTACTTTTGATATATAGATAGAAACTATAGAAGTTAAGACACACATGAAAAATATACGAATTAATACTTACTGGTAAGAATAAAAACTAAATAAATAGAAGTATAGGGAGTAAGGGTGTGTTTGGGAAAATGTTGGGTTGAACATAACCCACGTTTTTTCCAATCCACCAAGGTGATTCCTTCTTCATTTGCAGCTTTGGAAAGCATGTTGCAAGGCTGCATATGGCAAACCAAAAATGCACTAAAACCACCAAAAATTATTCCAGGGACCCAAATTCTAATTAAAAACTAGAAGGATTAAACTTTGCTCTAAATCAAGATATTAAAATCTTTTACACTGTTACTGTGTCAAAATTAAATATGTCCTTTGCTATTTATCACCACATCTAAATTGTCTAGACTTATTCATGGCATAGGTTGAATGATTTTTTGATATTATTTAATGTAGTTCAGATTTTTATTGAGGTTCTTAGGGTCTGGGTTTTTCTTGTTACAGATTTTGGTTGCTGGGATATGCACTGATATATGTGTGCTGGATTTTGTCTCTTCTGTCTTGTCTGTGAGAAACCGTGGTTTCCTTACTCCTCTGGAAAATGTGATCGTGTCTTCCCAAGCTTGTGCTACTTATGATTTGCCATTGCATGTGGCCAAAACCAACAAGGATTTTGTATCTCATCCACAGGTACTTGATCAAGTCGAAGTTTGTCTTTTGGTGGAACACTTGATTATTAAAATGTTGCTTTGCTTGAATTTATATCGTAATTACCTAAGCATCAGCACTAAGAGTCAGAAGACATTTCTTTTCTTTCTAGTGTTGGTTGTGATTATTTTAGACCTTGCAACTATATTGTTTTTCAGAGTTGACTTGTATTACAGAAATTTTAAACATAATCTCAATAGCCTGGAAGTAGATAATAAGCATAACCTAAATATTTAGATGCTGGACGATGGTAGTTCATCTGACATCAAGAATCACTTAATTGTATCTAAGAAAGCCGACTTATGCTGGGAAACACGTATCCGTGCTCTGTTACTATATGACAATGAACACTTCACAACAACCTCTGTGGTTATGAGCTCTTATACATTCTTCAGAGCTTGTTTTTGCTGACATTTGTGCTGTATTTAGATGCTAAATAAGTTTAAACACATATGACTTACTTACATTCTTAGCAATGGGACATTTGAAAATCAGAAACTTTTATTCCCTTGACCCATCATGACCTTCATTAAGGATGTGAATAAACTTGGCCAGAAGGGATTTTTAGATAAATGTTTCAACCATCCCCTACGAGGTTATCTGCGACTAGTGCTAAGTTTTCAGTTTTGGTTGATAGAATGTTTCATTTCTGCAAATTTTGTGCTCTCTTTTTGAAGCCTAACCTTCCTATTGCTAAACAAAAAATCTGAGCTTTTCCCCCCTTGGTTTCCATTGTCAGCACTAACATGGTTTCATTGGTTTGTGTCTTTGTGACCGTCAAATTGCAAGCAATTGTCATGCTGGTCTTTACACGATAAATTAAAAGAATTCAAAACAACATTTGTGATAAAATGGATGAATTTATTCAGCGTTTATTTATTTATTCTTGTTTTCTATATTGCAGGAGTTGATGCATCACGTTGGCCTTTACATAGCCAGTGGAAGGGGAGCCCATATAGCTTCAGAAGTGTTATTTGAATAATTGAGGGGTATTGCGGAATAACTGAAAGACCGTTAAGTGTTAAGTGTTAGTGTACGTAATTCAGGATTGGAATAAATGTGAGCATCTCATGTTATATAAGAATGATTTAAACTGAAAAAAAAAATATGTGTGAATTACATGAGAACGAGAAAAAAAATTATGGGAAGTACAACTTTGCGTCTTCCAAAAAAAATATTCTTAGTTCTTAATTAGTATTCTTAAGACATTTGTTAACATTTGCCTATAAAAATTGATAACGGAGACAAATTGAATATTTGAAAATGTCCACAAATTAAAAAAAAAAAAAGTGTATTTGAAAGCACAATGCTATTATTGTTATCAAGTGGATTGAGCTCCTCTAAAGTGTAGTTTGTACTTTAGAGAATAAAATGTGAATATTTTAACCATTTGTAACAACAAATGGTTCACCACGTTTCAACTAATCTTAATCCCAATCATGATTAATTTTGAATTTTTAATCATGATTGGTATAGGTATTTAAAATAATTTTATCCATTAATTTTACTTTAAAACTGTTGTTACGACATTAAACAAAATTGAGCATTGTTATAAATCACACAGGCTTAAGTCTTGGGAGTGTAGTTGAACTGGTTGCACTTCGTTAGTACATTTGTCGTATATTCAAAGCCTTGTTGTTGACGTTGTCAACGTTGCACATTGCACTGTAGAGTGTAAAGGGTTGTTGCTTCCAGCACTTTTTTTGGAATTTTTTTACCTTTCCGATTGGTCATTTGGAAGCCAAAAAGGGGTGTATTTCGGAATGTAATTTTACATTTCATATTGACCATATTTCGGAATTTTATTTTTCATTCTAATTGTCTTCTAATAATCATGAAGAGATTGCAGAATAAAAGAATTAAGAACATAACAAGTCCTTCGGGGTACATACACTTTGAATGATATCAATAAAAAACACGAGATTCTTACACACTGAAAGCCTTTGACTTCCTTCACAAGATTTCATTCATAGGAAATTTGGTACTTAGAAGACAAAATTTCTAACACAGAACAAGGAGCATTGATATATATATATGATGAAAAGGGCTCAAAAATACAAAGGGCAAACTGGAGCCTACATTTGGTATACTTTCTGACTATTTATAGACAAGCAGAAAATGAATTGCTTCCCTTTAAGTAAAAAGGCACACTCAAATCTCAATACACTATCTAATGAAACCAATATATGAATTTTGTAGAGATAAAAATGTGGTACAAACATTTTACAGACGTCTTTATCCTCTATGACCACGGTATTTCCTATGCATTCCAGGGGTCATGCAGGAGAAGATTGATTGTTTTTGTTTCTTTGGTTTGACACCAAAGATGAATGACCTGAGAGGAACTGAGTTCTGGGAATCTGAAGATCTCTGGCTTTTGTTAGAATTTGAGAGCCCAAATCGCTCATTCATCTTCGCAAGAGCCTTCTCACCATCAAGTTGGAGAGATGTTACTAGATCTAGACCTGCTTGAAGTTCATCAGCAACTCTGTTGTTCTCTTGTTTCATGTTCAAAACCTCGCCTTGGAACTTGGCTGCTTGATAGCTGGTGAACTTGAAGTCATCATCTTCAGCACTGGCTTTCAGTGCCGTAGTTATCTCTTCTTGGATTTCACACAAGGAAGAGAATCTACATTGAAGTTCTTCCTTCAACAATGCACTGTTTTCCAACCACATTGTTAGTTCATTTAGAATCTCCGCAAGGTGTTTATAAAGTGGTCTTGCGTCTGATTTCAATGAATATTTCACGCTACTACTGCCTTCTGATGATTTACATTTTTCCTCAATTCTTGATACCTCAATCAGCAAATCTTTTATAGTGGTTTCAAATTTCTGTATCCCAGTAAAAGAAGTACTGAATTTCATCCAGAAGTCTAGGTTCTCCTCTAGAAGTTCATCAATGCTCATCCGGAACTTCTCTTCAATGGCTGATGTTGTAGATTCAGGTTCTTCAACTTTTAAAAATTCTTCAATGTCATGTTGCTCCGGTGGTGCCGGCTGCACTGAAGTTAACTCTCCCAAATCCTCCATTCCCTCCAAGCTTTTCTGCAGGACACCTAGTTTCTGACGTAGGAGTCTAATTTCTTCATCTTTCAAGGCATTAGCAGTCTTCAGTTCTTTCAACTGCAAAGATGACTCAAAGAGGGCATCTTGATTTTTCTTCTCTATTTCAGCTAGTCTGATCTTCATATCATCATAATTTTGAAGAGCATTAGTATACTCTGACAGCAAAGCCTTTTCCCTATCCTGCATTCCATTCAACAATTGCTGCCAATCAGACTCATCTTCTTTTGTCATTCTATTTCCGCTACTAGTTTTCAAAGCATCTGTTGATTCTGTAACATCACTGTAGTTAGAATCCGGGGACTTCTCTCTTTCTTTCAACTCTATTGGAGATTTGTTTTCCACTGGGGTTTCCTCATTCATTTCTGGTGAACCTGTGACATTATTAGGCTTGTTTTCTGGAATTACACCGTCTTTTGCCACTTCTGCAACCATAAGCTCCTTGTCTGAATTCACAGTATCTTCTATTGTTGCATTGACCTTATGCCCCTCATTCAATAGCACACTGTCTTGATTCAATGCATCTAGTCCTTTAGGAACATGTTCAGATTCTGCTTCCCTTGATGACTTCCTTTGTGTTAGTGATATTTCCGCAACCAGATCTGGCTTCACCTTTTGGACTTTCTCCGACAGATGATCTAGATTACAATGTGCTTCAGTGAAATGGGTTTGGAGGTTGGTATTCTGATCTTCAACAACTTGGTTTAGATCCTGTACCTCACGCAGCTTATCATCCATTTCTCTCAGTTGCTCGTTCAATTTAGCTTTATCACTGATCAAGCCTTCCTTATCACCTTCTAGAGTTCGAACCACGGTATGAAGTTCATCAGTTTCTACTTTTAATCTCTTTACAAGAGCTGTCTGGGAAGAAACTGCACTTTCTAAGTTGATAACTTTGTTCACAAGTGAATCAATCTTTTCTGCCATATCTTTCACTGTTAGAGTTGAATAGGATCCAGCCTCAAAGTGTTCTTTTATTTTCTCCTGCAATTGCTGCAACTCCTGTCTCTGCTGATTCATTTTGTCCACATCTACATCCAAGTCCTTTGTTCCAGCTATTTCTTTTACACCTCCTTTTGCCCTTGGCTCTTTGGAATTGATTTGATCATAATTGAACTCATTCATGAGAGAACTTAACTTTTCCCTCGCTTCCTTTACCCTTTTGGTCTCAATTTTCGTCTCATCAAGTGATATAGCCTGTTTCAGTTCCAACTGTGACAATGTCTCTTGGCATGACTTAAGAGCTGCTGCTGCCATCAAACACCGTGCTTCCTCGTCATCAATAGCAACACCTTCTCCAAGTTCATCTTGCAAATTGGACACTTTCTCTTGTAATCCCTGGATCTGCTGATCAGTATCCCAGTACCTGGCAATGGCATTATCATAAGAACTCTTCACAAACTCTTTCACTGTTTGCAATGCCAGAATCTCTTTCTGCAGCTTGTCAACCTCTGCAAGCGCCTCCTTTCTGCTCAATCCAGATTTTTGAACTTTAGGAGCCACAGCTGCAGATGCTACTACCTTCTTGGGATTGAGTTTCTTTGTGGCTGTTGTTATGACACTTTTTAAATCTCTAAGTGGAGGCTTTGGAACCTTTGGAACATTAGGAATATTTGGCTTGTGCCCTTCTGGCATTTTTCTCGGGGTTTTCGGTCTAGGCGAATCCTCATCATCATCATCCATATATGGGACTTGATCCGGGCACACAGAAGCGATAGTGTTGTTTGCATTTTGCAACTCAGTTGATATGTGATCATACCTATCCGCTAAAGAACGGTATGCCCTGAATGATTCTTCCACAAAGTTTATCAGCTCTGGTCTCCTTTTATAATACATTTCTGCTCTCTTGGCAAAGGAATCCCCCTCTTCCTCTAGGAGCTTCAAAACAGCGTGCACCTTTTCCTCCATATCTGCAGTTTTTCTCGTAGATTTTAGTTTTATAAGTAAATAGATATATTACATACCCATTTAAGTGTGATGTGCTGATCATATAATGGCACTTAAGCCATTGCATGTAGCCAATTGTTGAAGGAACCTTTAATTTTAATTTTCTAGTAAGCAAATCAAGGTTTTAAATTGATGCCATCAAGTCATGATTACACATCATCAATTGAATCTTCTGATTGCAGTCACATATATACCATTTATTTTTGCGCGTGTGAAAAACATAATTTGAATGTTTAAATCAACAATTAAACTAACAGATCATCCAAATCTTACATGTTTATTAAATCATGACTAGTGAAAACAAAGATCATTTCTATCTTCCTCATATGAAAATGCTAAGAAGTTTCTATGATCAGGATCAAACCATGAGGCACTACCTAGCAGATAATGTGGTATGGAGATCAAATTAAACAATTAAAAATTAGATCATGAATTGGAAAGTTGAATTGAAGCAATCCACCCCTTGTTTGAAAGCAAGCAAAAAGATGACGGGAAAAAAAAACTGACCTTGGAGGTTTTGTTCCATCCATTTTGATTGCTTTGTTCTGATGTGGCTAGCCCACCACCATGAATATGCATTGCTTGCAGCTCTCTGCAACATGTTGGTTGTTCCTTTTTTCTATTCTTGTTATCCCTCCCCCTTATAGTTAATGTTGGGATCAAAAAAATGAGAATAGAAAACATGCAAACCTTGTGTGTGTGGGTGTGTGTATCCCTATCTACTCTCTCTAAATGTCTAGAGAGGGAGGAGAAGATATAAATATCATGACAAGACCAAGACCAAGATAAGAGAAAAAAAATGAAAAGAAAAAGTTTGATTCAGCAATGAGAAACAGATTTTATGTTGTGTGTGAAAAAAGAGAGAACGTGGAACTAATAAGTTCTAATTATGGGATCATGGAGGGGAGGAAACTTCGCCCGAACTTAATGTCCCAACCCTCCTTTTTTTCAAAAAAGCATAGCCAATGGCCTATGTGCACGTGTCACTCTCCTGCTCTTCCAACGGAGCAATACCTACCACTTCTTTTGCTCTACAAGCCAGCTCGTGTAGTAGTTCTATATTTTAATGATTTAAGAAAATACAAATAAAAATAGTATAAGATTGCTCTTAACACCATACTACCACTCTAAGGCTATTTTGATATTGCATTTTTTTATATATAAAAGTTTAGGTGAGTTGAATACTGGGTTCATTAAGGTTAGGACAAAACTTAGTTAGGACAAAACTTAATGTCTAATGAGAGCGCTTATAGAAATATTTAGATACTATCTATCAATAAAGTTCTCATATTAGCAACGAGAATTAAATTCATATCTTTTAAGATATGAGTTTGTTTCTTACCCATTGGATCGATCTTGCTATTGCATTTTCAAGTTACTCATTTTGTATTCTTTTCTTTAAGTCTATGGTCTCAAGTTTTAAATATCCTATAACAAAATGACTTAAATAGCCTGATATATTGGGATATGGTTTAGTTATTTTTCTTTGCTTGGCATGTCTAAGTCCTTTTGAATTTTGGCAGAACTTAAACAACTGATTATGTTTGTCTCATTGTTATAAAATTTATTTTTATAAGTAGGTCTATTTTGAACATGCATAAAAAATGAAATGAAAACCCACGGGTATGTTACTAGTTTTTCAAAAAAAGCATAGCCAAAATCACCTATGTGCAGATGTGGCTCTCCTGCTCTTCCAACGGAGCAATACCTACCACTTCTTTTGCTCTACAAGCCAGCTCCTGTAGTTTAGTTCTAAATTTTAATAATTTTAAAAAATAAAAATAAAAATATTAATTATGTAAGATTTAAAAAGATTTTACAGATTAAATTAATCAAAATATACATAATTAATTTAAGAAAACTAAAATTTAAATCAATTATTGTATAGTAAGGATCATTTGATAATGAAAAATGAGTGAATAGGCATTTTGGTCCCCGTCTTTGTAGTCATTTTGTATATTAGTCCATATCCTATTGAAATGTAAAAAATAGTCTCTATCTTTGCATAAGTGTTGCAAAATAGTCATTGTCGTTAAATTCGAAAGTAACGCCGTTAGTGAGGTGCATTGCTGACAATTATAGTGTCACGTAGACTATTCAACGTGACACTGAAGTCTGCGTTTATAAAGCATCTTCTCCTCACTTGCTTCTTCCTCAAATTAGGGTTTTTGAAGCTTATGTCCTCTGAATTCCCTCCTTGTTCTTAAGTGTGTTCTTGAAATTAGGGTTTGTAAAGCTTATCTCATCTGTAAAGGTTTTATCCTTTGCTTCTTCTTCTTCACTTGATTTCTCCATGTCTGCAAGTGGTAGTTCTTCTGTATTTTCTAGTAGAACCATTCGCCAATGCCACCATGGAAGATGTGCAGCTATTTGAACTGCAAGAACAAGGAGGAACCAGGAAGGTTATTCTATATTTGTGCATTGCCCCAAATAGACCTAGATAACTGTCAATTTTTTCAATGGGTTGAAGAAGAAAACCAAGTTTCTAATCCTTCTTCTGTCACAAGAGAATCAATGATAGTGGCTGATTTGAACCTACAAATTGAAGCTTTGCAGAAGAAAATGAGAAATTTAACAAACATTGTGTTGTTAGGTTTTTCATTTTTAATTATAATGTTAGTTTTAGGGGGAATGTATTTTAGGAAAAATTTGTGGAAGCATCTTTTGATATTGTAATTGTTGTTTTGTTGAAGAATTTGTAGTAGGAAGAAATTTGTTGCTAATGTAAGTTACCCAATTCAATTAAATATAATTTGTTGCTGAAATTTGTAGTTTAATCAATTCACCTAAACCCAGTTCAATGAAATATAATTTTATTTTTATTTATTTATCATTATCTAAACATATTCATTAATGTGTCTACTGCTGTCAGATGTGGTACAACAGAGTAATTGCCATATTTTCCTTGTTGTTGTTCCCTAGTCATTAGGCTGTCCATTAACCCCATTTATCAGAAGTGTTCAAGTAATAAAGCACATAATTCCAGTTGTATAGCTTGTTGAAGTTAGTGAAGTAGGAAATGTCTGAGAAATTGAAAAACCAATCAGGGGGGAAAAGCACTAAAAGTAATGGTCATTCCTTGTTCTCTCTCTAATTCAAAGTTGAAATACATGAAGCTCTAGCTCCAAAACAATGTGTAAATTATAAGAGAAAAAGAAGAAACAAGGCATTAAATCATGTGATTTTTCAAAGTCTAGAAGTTGTTGTAAGGTTTAACAGTGGTCCTAGTCTAGAGAACTGCTAGCAAATATCATTTGACACTTCCTAAACCAGCGAACCAACATGGCTCAGCCATAATTTCATTTCACATACCAAAGCATGCTAGTTACAAGCAATCGTTTAGCAGGGCAAGCTTTCACACCATATAAAGCTTTCACACCATAAACCAAAATAGACAAGTCAAGCTTTCATAGATAAGTACCATAATGTTTACATCGTTCAAGCTTTCAAAATATCTAGCTACTGAATCCTAATAACAAAATAAAAATTAGTCATATCCAACTACACATCCTAATAACAAAATAAAACAAAAAAATGGATCTTCACTTTTCTACATTTTTATACTGGATCTTTATTAGTAGCCTTCCTTCTAGTGAGCCTCGGTGTTGGCATGAAAAGTAATGGTGTTGTTGGTGTGTCTGAAATGTTCTTTTGTGTGGGTCTTGTTATGTTTAGCTTATTCCTTGCTACTGGTGGAACATCAACAACAGATGCAGGGACCTACATGCAAATGCCAAACATGAATAACACTTGTAATATATAAAAATGGAGTGCTACAAGAAATTAGGTTGAGATAAAAATACTTTCTTGTGACAAAGTAGGAGATCAAAATATTTACCATGAACTCCATGTCACTATCTTGTGACAAATTAGGTTGAGATAAATTAATCTCCAACGGACCTTCTTGAACATGAGCAGCAACTTCTTCAGCCTCATTCAAAGCTTGCCCATCTTGAGCTAGTAGGTCCTCATCCTGATTTGAAGTTGGTGGTGCAACATATTTCTTTGGCCTAATAGGAACTCCAATATTTTTGCAGCTTCTGATGTTATGATTGGTTTGGCCACACCTTCCACATGTAAACTGTAACAACCGTAACTTTTAATAAATAAATAAGAAATTAATAAATAAATAAATAAATAAGTAAAAAAATAATTAGTTCATAAATTCCCACTATATAAACCAAATGTTAACCTAGAGAAATTTTTACAAAATACTTCTATTCCTTTTTCTTCTTCTGACGCACAAGAATCCTAACAAAGCAACCGGAGGAGGAGCCCTAGAGAGCACCAGAAATGTCACAATTGCTAACGGAGAACGTTTGAACGACTACATCGAGGTAAGGGGTGAGTTACTCATGCTTGAGGATTAGAAAGAACATGTATAGAAATCTCTAGAGGATCAATTTTTGGTTGTTTTTATAAAATGTTAATTCATGATTCTTTCAAATTGAATAATTCTTACGCTAAATTGAGTGTAATATCTTCTATCAACGCGTATAATATTTGTTGTTTTGTGCTTGTGAATTACTTTTTTTTTAATGTGTCAGTGAATTGTTATCATTTGAATGAAGGAATTTGACCCAAATAATTATATTCCTTTTTGTTTGTAATAAAAATTTATGAATAGCGCGTACTGTGTCTTTGCATATATTTCTTTTGTTGAGACTGCAATTCCCACCTACACTACACAATGTAATATGTATATTCCCTTTTGTTAAAGTTGCAATTCCATGCTCTGAATCTATATATATATATATATATATATATATATATATATATATATATATATATATATATATATATATATATATATATAAATTATTATTTTATTGCTTTGCAGAAATAAATTAAATACTACTGTGAAATTATTTTTATTTCTTTTCATTTATATATGTTATATATGTATAATAATCAATTAAATACGGTGCAAACTTATTCCTTAATAATAATTTTTTTTGCTATATCTTAAATTAATTATTATAGAGGTTCTCTTTAATTGAAAATAATATATTTTATTTAAATTACACTTATTTTGTGTAATATACATTATTACTAATGACATAATTGTTTGTTTTAATAGTATAACAAAACTACAACAATTAAAATGAAAACTTTGATACGTTAAAGTGCATCAAATATGCTTGATACGTTATTGTTTTTTCATATTAAATTGATAAATAAACTCCAGCATTAAACGTTCCTTTTAAAATGCGGAGAATATGCACTGGTTTTCTTCACCTAGATTTCAGAAACGGATTTTGAGCAGCTATATATTCCTTTGCAATAATATATATATTTAAGATATTATTCATTAAAGATATTATCCTAATAAGTGCAGCAACGGAAATGCATGCTTTTTACTTTTCATGTTATACATATATATATAATTAAATATTTTTCTAAATTTATTGCGTATTATTATTTGATTCAATTAATATATTTTGACATTAAAGAAACATTGGAGGTATAAAAAAATGGTTTGATATTTTTTATTTATTTTTGTCTTAGTGTATTCTAAATAGATATTTTTACTCTGATGTGTAATAATAATTCTAATATATATTTACTAACGTATCTAACATTAATGTATATTAAATATAATATATTTATATATATATGTTACGTTAATGTAATTCAAATATAATATATTTATATATATAAATATAATATATTTATATATATGTTCTCATATGATTATTCTTAATATTTTACATTTTGAATATAAATGTTAATGTTTTAATGCTTCCGAAAATGTTTCAATATATTTAATGTTGTAATATATTTATATTAACATTTTTAAATGTTTATGTTAAGCCTTTAATATATATAATGTTTTAATATATATATTTATGTAAATGTTTTAGTATAGTAATTACTTGTACATATATGATATAATATTTATTCAATGATGCATTTATTATTATTATACATTTTTATCTAATTGTTAAGTATACCTTGGAATTAGTTAAATGGTGAATTGTAAAATTGTAGACATGAGATATGGTTATAAATGAGTGTGTGATTAATACTTGTATTGATATTACTTGTTTTGTGAGCTACGAGTTATACAATAACCCGACCAGTATTTACTTCGAGAAAATTTTTACGCGCAATGTTAAATGAAAAATGTAGGATTCCTAGTTAAGATCCTCAAGGGTTAAACTATAGCGCAACTTGTTAAATATGTTTGAAATATAAGGGTGAGATCGTGAGTATTGTATAATTCATGAATAGTGTCTGCGTGCATAAAATGATTTTAGGGGTTAGACCTGAATCAGGAGGGAGAGGTCCTAACGGACTTTTCGGAGTGTAGGCCTTGGGGGTCATCCGGTTTGAGTGCTCCTTTAAGCCTGTGCCGATTCCACATGGTTGGAGCATTCTCGCAAAACAGCATGACCCTGAGTCCTGACTGGTCTCCCTATGATTTTACTTAGTGAGAGTGACCTAACATACCCATTGTGTGATGTGTCCTGTTATGTACTTCTAAGCGCCCCAGTGTGGTTTTTCACTGACATGGTACCACATTGCATATAGGTTTGAATCTTAGTATAATTGTTGCATAACGCTTGTGTTTGACTTCCATTGAGTTAATAATTGTGGGTTGATATTATTTTTTGGAATGTGTGAACTTGAATGGATGTTAATAATGTGTGTGATTTTGTTAAGTGGTGTTGTCTTTAAGTATTATATGTTTTACATGTTCTAATGTTTTATTATATATGAATATGATAACTCATTCCCGGTGTGTGTTTGTGTTTGGGCTGATTGCCATTTTGTTCAGGTGAGCCATCACATGATGAGTTCTATGCTAGAGATGGAGAGACTTAGTTTGTGATAGGGACATGCTCTGATAAGTGTGACATTGAGATTTTTGCATGTTATAATTTTCTTGAATGATATGATTGCGTTACATTTTCTACACTACTAAAAAAAAAGTTTTCTACATCGCCCTATTAACATCGGTTATAGCTAAAACCGATGTTAACGAAAGCGCGGTGGCTTTTTTGTAATTAAATGGAGTTACTTAACATCGGTTTTAGCAAAACCGATGTTAAGTAATTCATGTTAACATCGGTTATTTAAAAAACCGATGTTAACATGATGTTAAGATGAATATGGTAACATCGGTTTGGGAAAAACCGATGTTAACTTCATAGAGTTAACATCGGTTTTGAGGAAGCCGATGTTAAGGAGTTGATTTTAACATCGGTTTTTTAAAAAACCGATGTAATGTATTTGATGTTAACATCGATTTTTACAAAACCGATGTTAACTCTATGAAGTTAACATCGATTATCCATAAAAAAATCGATGTTGTTATGCTTATAAGTTAATAAAAATTGAGATTTCACAAGCCTTGCCCTTCCGCGCGCTCGAAAACCTTGCCCTCCCTCTTCTCTTTCTGCCTGAAATCGCTCTTCTCTTTCTCCTCCCGCTTGAAATCTGCTGGAAACCGCTCCCTCGACACCCACGTTGTCATCGGTTAAACCCACAGAACCCCTTACACTGCCGGAAAACCCACATTGTCCTCGCTGGAACCCACAGAACACCCTACACTGCCGGAAAACCCTTATTGTCGTTGCTCGAACCCCACAGAACCCATATTGTCCTGGTTCGAAGAAAACCCTACATACACTGTTGCTACTAGGGTGCTGAAACACTCGTGGGTGCTCAAAGGTCAAAGCTTTCTCCGCGAGGTACGTAGGCCAAATTCGTGTATGCTAAGTTTCCTTGGGTGTTCATGTTTTATTGATGATGATGATGATGATGATGATGATGATGATGATGATGATGATGATAATAATAATAATAATAATAATAATAATAATAATTTTACTTAGGAAACATGTTGAAGTTTGTCTCTGTTAAATCTATCGAATGCTTGGAGCACCAGTAGAGATAACTAGTGATAAGGATCCTGCTTGGCTCACTATCTCATTATTTTGCATTAAGCAGGTTCATAACAAGTTACTGACACTTCTTGCAATTATTTTGGAGTTTGGGGCACTTGTTTGGTATGTCACAAATTTTCCAAATGCCTTCCATATAAATTTGTTTGATATATAAGTTTTTTTTATCATCCAAAATATATTATATTATAAATGAATGAAAGTAGCAGAGGTACTATAAGTACAATATTAATGCTAGGTATGCTGCTGGATCCACTAGTGTGAAGATCCATATTGCAGACCTGATATATAACTACAGTGAAATACCCATAATTTCTATCCTATATACATAAAGCTACTGGTAGATTACTAGAGCAGTAGATATATAAGTCAACAAAATCTTTCTCAAACCCTCTAAGCCATGACCAGATTAGAATTATTGCATCTTCCAGCAGCTTGCTTCCATTAAAAGGTTCATTTAGGAACACGTTTCGATTTCTATGCTGCCAAATAGAGCAGGTTAGGGCCACCTTCCAGCACTTCCATCTAGAATACTGCTTTCCACCATTTGTGCCAATTGTTTGCTGCATGAAATGTTGTCTTGGATTAATAGAAAAAACTCCCATGGTTTGAATCCAGGAGAGGGATTCCCACCATAAGGGCTGTGTCTTTGGCCAATCAAAAAATAGGTGAGAGGCTTCCTCCTCCTTACTTCTGCAAAAAGGACAGATTGTGTCATTCATCTGGATTTGTCTTCTTCCCAGATTAGCTTTGGTTGGTAGTCTGTCTTTGATCATTCTCCATGCAAAAATTTGAGCTTTTGCTGAGATTTTTAGCTTCCATAGATCCTCTAATGCCTCATCCAGGGTGTCCCCTACTGTGGCTTCTTGCAACAGGTAATATGCACTTTTAGTAGAGTACTGTCCTATAGTTTCTGGTTTCCATATCCAGCAATCAGTGATCTGATTTTGGATTTGTATCTGTGATATGTCATCCATAAATCAAAGGCTGCATCTACTTCATTGTCGAATAGGGGTCTTCTCCACTCTAGATTCCATTCCCAAACAGTTTCGGTTTGTCTCCCCACTTGCTGAATGAGTCTTTGCTGTTGGCAGGAGACTTGATACAGCCTGGGATATTTCCTCATTAATGCTTCCCCTCCTCGTACCCATCTGTCCTCCCAAAATCTGAATTTATCCCCACAGCCCAGCTTCCATTCTGTTTCAGTTTGCAACACAGTATTCATCTTTTGTTCATGTATCATCGACTGTAAGTCCTTCCACCATATTTTGAATCCAGTATTTTAGCCCATATTTCTGAATTTTGCTGCATCAAATTCCACCACCACTTTCCTAGCAATGCTTTGTTGAATGGGCTGATGTCTTTTATTTCCAGTCCACCCTTTTGTTTTGGGAGACAAATTGTGTCCCATTTGACTCATGCTATTTTCTTCTGATATGTTCCTCCTCCCCATAGATCTTACTGTAGCCTCTTTCTAATTGTAATTTCTTGGGGAGTCATTTGCCTATCTGTTGCTTCAGATTCCAATTTATTAAGCTCTGCCTCTAGCTGCTGGACCCTCTTAAATGTATCTCCAAACTGCTCTTTGTTCCATGACTTCAGCCTTTCCTTAAGACATTTGATCTTCTCTTTGAGTGCCAAACCACCCCAACCACTCAGCTGTGTTTGAGTCCAGCATTCCTTCACTATCTTCCCAAAAGACTTATCCTTGAGCCAACAATCGAGTACTCTGAATGGTTTTGCCCCCCAATGTACATTTTTAGATTTAAATAATACTGGACAGTGGTCAGAGAAGTTTCGTTCTAGGACAAACTGTGAACTAGCTGGCCCCAAATTTTTTTTACACAGCAAAAATATGATATTATTAATAATTGATCAGTACTCGGTGTACTGAAGTATATCAAAAGATACAAAGGCAGAAACCTGCCAAACCCAACTACATAAGATAATAGCACAGTAGGTGGATACCCACAAAGAAAAAGGAAACCCCTAGGACATTTCTTCCTTTAAGCTAGTAGACCATTGATTAAAATGTGTATGGAAATCTTTCTCCATGCAATTTATCCAAGACCAAGTGTGAAATAAAGCTTCGTCCATGACTTTTTCGGTGCTGAAATTCTGGTTGCTAAACACCAAGGCATTTCTATGCTTCCTAATAGTCATGGATAAAGCTATCCAAAAAGCTTCCCATCGCTTGTCTACATTGGTTTTCCCACTCCATTGAGAGAATTGCAGAAAATGACATTTAGGCTCAATAGGGAAAGAACCCTCTCTATTGACCCATCTCAAACTCTCCCACCAAAGATTCCTAGTTTTTTCTGCAAGAGTACATGATATGACCAGCAGTTTCCTCTTCCTGATCACAAAGAGGACAGTTATAAGAGGGCAGCTCCACATGTCTCCTCCTTAGATTAGCCCTAGTAGGTAGTCTGTTCTTGAAGATTCTCCAAGAGAAAGAACTTGCTCTTGGGGGAATTTTCAGTCTCCAAATAATCTTGGAAGCGCTGTCTTCAGTAACAGAATTGCCCTCATCTTTCAGGAGATTGTAGGCTGACTTTGTGGAGTAAGATCCACTAGGATCAACCCTCCAGATGAGAAAGTCCCTACTTGAAGATTGGATCTGAACAGCATCAATGTCAGCCATGAATGTTGCCACCATATCAATTTCATGATCAAAGAAATGTCTCCTCCATTGGATCTTCCACTCCCATCTGTTACCAACTAAGAGGCCCATTGAGTTGATAGTATAATTTTGCTGAGTGCTCACTTGATACAAGGTTGGGTATTTGTCTTGGAGACTTAAATCATCCTCCATCCACTTGTCTTTCCAGAACTTGATTCTGGCCCCATCACCCACCTTCCACCTCAAGTTATTGAAGATGTTGTTTCTATGATGCTGCTGGAAAACATATCTTAGATCCTTCCACCAAGGAGAGAAGTCAGCTCTGTTTCTGCCATAACATAATGCATTCCACCCTCCATATTTGGACATTAATATTCTAGCCAAAAGCTGATCCTGGTTATTTGTGAAGTCCCAACCCCATTTACCAAGTGAGGCCTCATTAAACTTGGACAAGTCTTTAATCCCAAGCCCCAATTTAGTCATAATAACAACAACAATAAAACTTAGATGGACAAGTGTTTCTAAAATCCCCAAGTTTTCTGAATTTTGATTTTACTGGGAACATCAAATTTTAGAATCTTCCCTAATGAAGCAAATATAAAATATTTGTGTTGCTTTATAACAAAACCAGAATATTAAGCAAGTTTCATGGATGTTGGACTGAAGGGATCAACACATAATTTATTTGAATAATACTGAAATAATATGGTTTATAGGCCAGATAACAAGTGCACACAAAACTTCACAGGGTTTCCCCCTAACAAGGAGTCTTCCAATCCTTTATGAATAACAAACAGCAAGCCGTATCCTATCTAAATTCGTCTACAGTAACAGACCCCTAAAAACTGTACTACAATAAGTCAATAAATATCCACAGCACAAAACATAACTGTATAACACATAAAAACCCAATATTTTTTTTTTGGAAGGCAAAAAGTATATATATTATTAGTATAATCAAAACAATACAAGGGGTATTGGATAAAAGAAAATACAAAGCACCTCTGGTGCTGCCCTCCAAAAAACCCAAGCTAACCCAACTAGAAAGGCTACCCCACACAGATTAACCAAAGGATTCCGAGATATTGGAAGACCAGTGGTTAAAACTAGTGTTAAAACTAGAATTCCGAGATTGCTCTCTATTAATGAGAAACAACTGATTGTATTTCTGTTGAAGATTAGAGTCTTCCCCTAACCACATGGGAAAAAAATGAGAAACACAATTGAATTGTTTATTATGGTAGTTTACAATTTTAGTCAGTTGGTATAGAGTTCAGGATTTGAATTTTTTTTTTATCAGCCAAAATAAATATATAATTATATTAAGTGAGTACCAAAGGTACTAAAAAGGTACAGGAATAAGATAACAAGTGTGACAAATTTGAAATCAGCCAGCTATTTGGTCCACCCCAAGATGGGGCACATAGCAGGCCCTATTACAAGTGATTTCCCTGCACTCCTAATGATTGCTACATCTAAAACCTTGTGTCAGATTTGAAGACCACTGATTGTATTGAGTGGTGAAATCCTTCTCTAAGTGTTTCATCCAAGTCCATACCAAAAACAATGCATCCTCCATTAGTCTGTTTGCATTGAAACTGCTATTGAAGAAAACTATATCATTTATGTGCTTCCATATGGTCCAAGTCAGTGCTATCCACTAGCCTTTCCATCTAGATGCAGCCATTCCTTCCATGATATAAGACACATGCTGAATAAAATGTTGTCTTGGGTGAAATGGGAAGACATTCACCAAATTCACCCAAGACAATGATTCCCACCAAACTGGAATTATTTTCCTGCAGTGAAAAAACAGATGTGCTGCGCTCTCTTCCACTCCTCTACAAAAGGGACAAGTGTAATCCTGCAGGTCTATTTGCTTCTTCCTCAGGTTGTCTTTAGTTGGTAGCCTGGCCTTGAGTAGTCTCCAAGCAAACACATCCGCTTTAGATGGAACCTTGAGCTTCCAAAGTTCCTTGAACTCTTCCCCCTGGGCCTCCATAGGTACCTGCTGTCTCAACACATTGTATGCGCTCTTAGCTGAGTACTGACCAGTTGGGTCAGATTCCCACACCCACTGGTCACCAATTGTAGGTATGATTCTGAGTCCCTCCACTTCTTGGATAAATGAAACTGCCATCTGAATCTCATTGTCAAAGAATGGTCTCCGCCACTTAAAATCCCATTCCCAGCCAGTATCTTTGTGAGTTCCCATGTTCTGAATTAATTGGTTTTGCTGTTCCGATATGGTGTATAGCCTAGGGTACTTCTCCATTAGTTGATTCCCACCTCCTGTCCATATATGAATCCTCCCAAAATTTAGCTTGGTCGCCACACCCAACCTGCCATATTATTGAATTATTCAAAAGCTACCCATCAATTCTTCCTAGCATAAGTTATGCTGCCAAAACAATATCCATCAATACTCCAGGCCCAACATTTTTTATTTCTCTAATGAGCTGCCAATGATTGCTAATTCTTCCCACCATAAAGCTAACTTTAATCTAACTATTGGTTAATTATTCAAAGAAAGCTTGCAAGTGATAGAATCATGAGCAAAGGTGACAATAGATTCAAAAAATTTATAACTCACTTAAAAAAGAACCTAATGCACTGTAACTTTTTCATAATAATACCTCAAGTTGCCTGACACTTCCAACATTTTGGGAGTTACTTCCAATACCAAGTGAGCATGATGAAACATCAGTGCCTCCATGCAAACGTTTCATAAGTTCTACACACATATCCCTTGCTTCTGCAGCCTTGTTTAGTGCATCTTCAGTAGCCAAAAATTGTTGAACATGAGCTTTCTGTGAACAGAGATACAGCACCAGTTCAATAACTCCTCTTATGACAACAAAATATGCAGTTTAATGATGAATCCATAACAATGTTATTTTCATATGTGTACCTGATTGAAGAATGCAAGTTTGGATTATAACAGCAATAGCATATGTAATATCCTTGTCAATAAGAACAAACTAACAGAACATTCATTAAGTGTAAGTTTGGATGAGCGAGGCAAAATTGATTTTGGTTCAAATTGATTTTGAAATTATGAGAATTATGAATGGATATTTTACCTTTCATTTGATGAATTTGTTACATCATTCTGTAGGTTTTCTTGAATATCCTGATTATCTCATGTTGCAGTCAAATTAATTTGATAAACACTAAATTATGCTGCCATAGTATTTTCAGATTCCATTGGGAGCGATTTTAGCCATTGTTGATTTTGTGGTCATTGTTGTTTCGAAATTCAAACTGGTCCTGCGGTCATTGCTAGAAAGTCAATTGTGCCGAAGCCTCGAACTCAGGTATTTATATGTTTCATTTGAAAACTAATTTGAAATTGTTGTTGTATGCATTACTGGTATATTTGTAACTTATGTTATGCCTCTCTACATGACCTTTCTTTCATGGGACTAATATCTTGATGCCTCTCTACATGACCTTTTTTTTATTGGACTGATATCTTTGAAGTATTGACTGTGATTTTGGCTCTCAGAACTTGTTAATTGTTAGTGTTGAATGTTTTTGTATTTTTATCTACTGCCATTCTGTATACATATGTTGTGACTGCCACTGCCCAGCCCTCTAATGTTGTAGGAAAGAATATTCATCTATGAGTTTTCCTCTCTCCCAACTCCATAGCTTTATTTCTGTCTCTGGCCTCCATATCTACAAAGCTTTGAATAAAACACAAGTGACATGTGTCTGCTTCCAAGCCTATGCTTGTCCCCAAGTCCCATAATTGCTGGGCCTCTTCCAACAGCTGATTGTTACAAACAATTTTGCTTTTTAATCTCCCTTCTGCTTCCATTTTTTTTATCAGCAAAGGTAATCTATATATTAATTGGAGTACCAGAGGTACTTAATAGTACATAAAGGACCATACAAATGGTTCCACAATCAGACATTGATATTCTGAAAGGGAACCAGAGTATGGATATATATTTGCTATGAAATTTACATTAAATAGGCTCGTAACAATGTAGGCTACTACTGATACAAAAAGCTTTGGGTAAAGCTGCTTGCCCATTGATTGTAATGGACTGTGAAACCTTTATCAAAACCCCTTAGCCAAGACCACAGTAGAAAAGTCGCATCTTCAAACAGTGCATTAGCATTGAAAGTGGCATTGGAGAACACTATGTTGTTTCTAAGCTTCCAAATAGACCACGTTAAGGCTAACCACCAGTATTGCCATTTGTTCATCCTTACTCTAGCAAGTTGTACACCCAAATGTTGTAGGAAATGCTGTTTTGGGCTTAATGGGAAAGCACCTTTAAAGTGCAGCCATGTCATAGTGTCCCACCAAATGGGTTGTATCTTGTTGTAATGTAGGAATTAGTGGGATGCATCTTCCTTTTGAGAACTGCAGAACGGACACAAGATATCTGTGATCTGTACTTGATGCCTCCTCAAATTTTGTTTTGTCGGCAATCTGTCTCTCAACAATCTCCACGCAAATACCGCGAACCTAGCTGGAATCCTTATTCTCCATAGTTTCACAAAACAATCTTCGTGTATACCAGCTGCTGCCTCTTCCCTTAGCACTGCTATTGATTTCTGATGAAAGTGAACCACTTTCAATGTGTTGATCTAAGGTTTGCTTCATTTCTGATTTGTAGCAGAGGTTAGAGCTTTCAACTCATGACAGAG